>NC_056750.1:851594416-851681916 GCF_019279795.1 Protopterus annectens
ATGAGACCCAATGCCCTTGGGCACAGGTTTACCATGGTGTAGGTAGCAGAAACGGATGCAGTGGCTTATCCACTTTGAAATTGTCTGATTTGAAATAGCCTTTCCTTCTGATCCTGCAGCATATGATGCTAGTAATTGCTCAGTTTTTCTTAGAGCTTTAGTCCTGCTCAAGTAGAATCTTAGCTGTTTGTGTACGTCCAAGGAATGCAGAATTCTCTCCCCCTTGTTCTGCGGATTTGGATAAAAGGTTGGCAGATGAATTGTCTGGTTAAGAGCCACACTGGAAACCACATTAGGCATAAAAGTAGGATTTGCCCTCAGAGACACCCTGTCTGGGTAAAATATGATAAAAGGCTCTACAGCCATGAGGGCCTGTAGCTCAAACTCTTCTTGATGAAGTAATTGCTAATAGCAGAGCTGTTTTCCATGATAAGAACTTTATATCAGCGGTAGCAGCTGGTTCAAATGGAGGAAAGGTGAGCTTTTCCAACACATAATTGAGGTCCCATGCAGGTAATGGAGATGATCTAGGAGGCCTTAAATTTCTGGCTCCTCTAAGATACTGCTTTAGTAAAGGATGAGAAAAGATTGGTGGCTCTGTATTGTAATGAGCCGAAATGGCAAAGGCATGGATTTTAATTGATGAGAAATATAGGCCTTTGTCAAGCATCTCAGTTAAGTATTGTAGTATCTGAGGAATATTTGGTTCTGCTGTATAAGTTCCTTGTGCTTGATTCCAAGCACAGAATCTCTTCCAATTGTCAGTATAAGATTTTCTAGTACTAGGCCTTCTGGTTTCCAAAATGACATCCATCACAGCTTTACTGAGAGGTGTTTGTATAACTACATGATCAGCCATGCTGCCAGGTTCAGTTTCTGTAGTTGATTGTGCAGGATCTGATTGTTTTGCTGGGACAGTAGTTGAGGTCTTTGAGGTAAGGTCCAAGCTGGGTATTGAGACAAGTTCCTTAGGACTGGGTACCAGTACTGGCGGGGCCAGTCAGGGGCAATTAGTATCATCTTTGGTTTCTCTTGTCTGACTTTTAGTAGGACCTTGGGGAGAAGAGGCAGAGGAGGAAAGGCGTGAACTGATAGGTTTTTCCAACTGAAGGATAGAGCGTCCACTTTCCATGCTTGTCTGTGATAAGTCCTTGTGCAGAATCTTTTCAATTGATAATTTTGAGGAGAGGCAAATAGATCTATGTCTGGGCTCCCCCATTTCTCTTATCATGCTGAAGACTTGTGGATTTAGTTTCCACTCGTGAGGATCCGTAAGGTTTCTGCTTATATTGTCTGCCAGTGTATTTTGTTTTCCTGGCAAGAACTGAGCTTGAAGATGTATTTGGTAGGTCAAAGCTGTGTCCCACAGTGCCATGGCTAATCTGCAAACGGGGTATGAGTGTGTGCCCCCTTGCTTGTTTATATACCACACGACTGTGGTGTTGTCCGTCTTTAACAGTAGTTGTACTGGATGAAGTAAGTCTTTGAAGGTTGTTAGGGCATTTTGAACAGCTAGCATCGCTTTCTGGTTGATATGTAGATGCCATTGTTTTGGGGTCCATATGCCCTGAATGCATTTTCCTGATATGTGGGCCCCCCAGGCATAATCCGAGGCGTCTGTTAAGGTTTGGCTGACGGGGAGTGAAGGCCCGTCTCAAGTTTTGGTGACATGCCTTTGCCCACCATAGAAACTCCTGTTGTAGACAGGGAATGACAGGAATCATTGCTTCCAGACTGAGAATGTTGACTCCATAAATTTTTCAGGTACCACTGAAGTTTCTTCATATGCAGTCTTGCATATAGAATCAGTAAGATGCAGGATGCCATGAAGTCCAGAGCCTGCAGAATTTGTCTTGCAGACAACTGGGTTTTTGTTGCCATCAGTTTGAAGTAAGTAGTCAGTTGCCTTTGCTTGTCAGGTGTGAGGTAAGCCATCTGGGCAGTTGTATTCAAGCTTGCACCCAGGAATGTTATCTTGTGAGAGGGTACCAGTTGTGATTTCTTTTCGTTTATTGTGTACCCTAGGCATGTTAGAAGCCTTTTCACAAACACCAGGTGTCAAAGAAGAATGTCCTTGTTCTCTGCTTGAATGAGACAGTCGTCTAAGTAAGGATATATTTGTATACTTCTTTGTCTGCAAAATGCAATTACTGGTGCCAGGTACTTTGTAAAGACCCTGGGCGCAGTAGATAAGCCAAAGGGCAGTGCAGAGAATTGGTAATGCATTAAGCCAGCCTTGAATCTGAGGTGTCTTCTGCAGGATTGTCTTACTGGGACATGCAGGTATGCCTCTTTTAGGTCTACTGCCACCAGCCAAGCATGCTTGCCCAGCATGGGCAGAAGCTGTTGCAAAGTCAGCATTTTGAATTTTGGAATGTCCAGTTATGTGCTCATAATCTATAAATCCAGTATTGGCCACCAGGCCTTGTCCTTTCTGGGTACCAAGAACAGTCGAGTAAAACCTTGTCCTTTTTCCTGTTCTGGTACTGGCTGAATCGCCCCCATATCCATGAGGGACGTAATCTGTTTCTGTGCCTCTGCCCATTGATTTTTGGCAGATCTGGCCAACCATTTGCCATTGGCAGACTGTGGAAATGGAATCTGTATCCCTGTGATACGATGTTTAGTACCCACTTGTCCTGGGTTATTAACTGCCAATTTTGAGTAAAAAGTGCCAACTTTCCCCCTAAGGGTGCTGCCAAAAGAAGTGCTTGGTGTAGGCAGAGGGAAGTCACTGGGATTGTTTTCTATAGGTTTGCACTATCTCCTCCAGATTTGGAGGTTGAAGCGCCCCATTGTTTTGACCTGTATGAATCTTGCGCCTGGTATCTGGAATCCTTAGGGCGTCCGGATTTGCCCCTTTGGGCTCTGTCTGACACAGGAAAGGACCAATTTTTTGTAGGCCAGTGTCTACTGAATCTTGATGGCTGTACTTGTAAGAAGTCTAATAGTTTGCATAGGCTTAGCTTTGTCTTCCATTTTCTTTAAAACCTCTTCTGCCTTAATACCAAACAGAGAATCATGCTGCAAGGTGCATCTAGCAATTTAGCTTAACACGATCAGGCAAATTTTGTTCATTTAACCAGGCATGCCTCCTTATCACAGATCCACTAACTGCGGCCTTGCAGAAGGCCTCTAAGCAATCAAAACCACATTGCAAAGTATGCTTTCCAACTTGTTCAGCTGCATGCAATAATTTCTGCAATTCTTTATTTTCTGCACATTCTGAAATCAACATAATTTTCTGTTTCAGCAATCCCATAACATGTTATTGGTACTTTAGCATATGAAATTGACAGTTTAAGGCCCTGATTGCCAAGGTTGCAGATGTATAAACCTTTTTTCCTCATCTGTCTAGTGCCCTTAACTCTGTCAGAGGGGGTAGGATTTTTTGGTATTGAGGCCTTAACTCCCTTTGGACCCTGTGAAATAGTTTCAGGATCAGCAGCAGGGTTTCTAAATAAAAATGTATGCGAGTCAGGGACCCTGTAATATCTGTCAGGCTTACTGGGAGCCAGAGGTAAGGAATCAGGGGTCAACCTTGACTCCGAAAACACATCATCCACAATGTCTAAAACAGGGAAAATGGCTAAAGGCTTGTGCTGATTCTGAGAAGTCTTGTCCCTCCCAGTGAAAATGCTCCTTCAAAGTATGCAATGTTTCTTCAAATGAATAATCCCCAGGAGGAGATGCAGATGGAATAGATTCCTCAGCATCAGAATCCTCATAGGGAGGTATAGATAATTCCTGATAAGAGGAATTAGAAGAAATAGAAACCTGATCTGAAGATTCATAATCAGTGTCTTGCTGCCTAGGCCTCTTATCTGGAGGGGGATGGGTACCGCTGATCAAGGTAATAAGGTCTTCAGCCATTTTGATCATCTGCTTTTTAGGCATAGAGGCCTGTGCACGTGGCTCATGCGTCATTTTTTTTAGTTTTAGAAGTTGCTTTTGTCTTTGGTTTTGCAGCTGTCGTCGGTTTGATATACAAATGTTTAGGTCTGAATACACCCTCAGAAGCCGGTGCCTGCTCAGCGGCTCCGGACCCATCCGAGGGAGATGCATCCACTGGTCCAATACCTTGAGTATCTTGCAGCATGCAGGACTCCACATGGGTGTCGGTACAGGCTTGCGACTCAAAGGTAGCAGGTATCAGGGGCTGCAAAAGCATCTCACTGAGTACTGGCGAACCGGCAACTGGCTTAGGAGAAGCTTTGTCGTCGGTTTTGGATCTCGACTGCCTTTCTCTGTCCTTTTCTTTGTGTTTTTTATGTACTCCGGTAGTCAGATTGCTATAAGACGACATTTCAGGGTAGTTAAATCTGTTTCCAAAATACTTTGATGCAAAAATATACTGACTCTTAATAGTGCGTTGGTTAAATCTAGCACAAAACGGACAGCCAGGCACGTTGTGATCAGGGCCTAGGCAAGGAATACAGTATAAATGGAAATCCTTATGAGGTATTTGCTTCCCACAAGTAATACAATTAACTTTTTCTGACACTGGTAAAAAGCAAGAAAAAAGTTTCCCCAACGGGGTTACTTGGCTTTAGTGAAGACTTCGGATCTGAAACTCAAACTCGAATATTTCAGTAGTCGGCCGACCGGCACTTGCGAAATGCTTCTGCTTCGGACACCGCGCGGCAAGAAAGACTGAAGAAAATGGCGTCTGCTGCATGTTTTACACCCCTGACTACCCGACGTCACAGAAGAGAGGACAGCAACCGACACAGGACCCAAGACTTTGAAATTCAGGCCAAGTGAGGGCAACCTGCCAGCAGATTACCCAAATATAATGACTGCAACAGTGAAACACGAAGAACATCTTTTCATTACCAGACACTTTTAAGTACAAACCAAAACAACTTATTCCTTTATCTCACTTACCTCTGCTTAGCCGGTGACATTCACCCTAATCCAGGACCAAACTTCTCTCCTACTAATCACACTAGCTCCCACAATATTTCCACCAATAAATACCTCAAATTCCTTACCATCAATGCCCAAAGACTAAAAAATAAAACAATCCACTTTCATGCCTGGCTCGCTCACAACTCATCTGACATTGTAGTCATCTCTGAAACCTGGCTAAAACCTCACATAAGTGAGACTGAATTTCTTCCCCCTGGATTTCTATCACTTCAATCTGACCGCCTAAGTACTCGAGGTGGCGGTGTCGCACTAGTCTACTCCAATTAGCTGTCCTTTACTCCATATACTAATCCCATCCCTTCTTTCAATAATGTTGAATTTGTAGCAGGCCTTCTAAAATTAACAATCATAAAAGCATCTGCTTCATTTCCCTCTATATTCCTCAAGGTAACACCACCAACATCCTGGAAGACATCCTGTCCTGGGCCTCCTCAAATATTAAACTGGAAACCTACATATTGGGTGATGTAAATATAGACTGGAACAAAATCAACAACCATAACCCCACCATGTCAATCAATCTATTTAACTACTCAACTTACCAACACCATCACTAGACCCAACAAAACCAACCCCCCCAGGCTCCATAATAGACTGGATCCTAGTATCTCATCCCAATAAAGTGATACAATCTGGTGTCATACCAGACCCATTAGGAGACCACCTCCCTGCCTTCACCCACCGAACTTCCCTCACCCCCCCCACACTCCCACCAGTTTATCCACACTCGGAACCTCTCTTAACGTTGACCCTACTACTTTCTCAGATTAATTCAGGAATACCAATTGGAACCCCCTGAAAACTCTTCCATTAGACTCATCTGTTGAGTTTTTCAATTCAACTTTCTTAAATGTCCTTAACTCCCTAGCTCCAGTAAGAACAAAAAGAGTAAAAGCTATGACCGCCCCGTGGCTTACCAAAGACACCAAAAAGATTATGCTACAAAGGGATAAAATCTGGAAAACATACCTCCAAACTAAACAACCAGACATAAGCACAACCACAGAGTAACAAGGAAAAAAGAAGCAACAAAAGTATCCACCACACGATTTATTGTATCTCTGACGTCTCGGCCTCAGCCTTCAAGGAGTACAAAAAGACATACAAATGCATCTCTATATATACATATATCAATAAACCTATTAACTCAATCAACCTATTTAAAACAATTAAACAATTAACTAATTTAGCAGCATTTTCCAGTTAAAATCTTCATTCAAGCCTTCAGGGCACAAAGTTTTAAATTTAAGAATATATACAGCTTCTTTGTGTAACAGTTGTTGTTTGACATTTAAATCACGATATTTATTACATTTAATTTGTTCTAATACACAGCCTTTCAAACCTTTGGCATCACTATTATGAAAGTTCAAGAAATGCATAGCCACTGGGCTCTCCATTTTTTTATTATATATATCTCTTACATGTTCAAGCAGTCTTGTTTTAAATAACCTTTTTGTTTCACCAATATAGAATTTTCCACAAGGGCAACTAAGTGCATAAATTACACCTTCTGAGTTACAACAGAAACTCTCTTGCACTCTAAAGGGCATGTTGTTAATATGTGAAAAAGATGCAATTACAAACTGACATGCTTTGCATCTGCCACACTGTTGTGTTCCTATATTAGCCAACTGTTTAGAAATATTAGGAATTCAGTTTGTAATTGCATCTTTTTCACATATTAACAACATGCCCTTTAGAGTGCAAGAGAGTTTCTGTTGCAACTCAGAAGGTGTAATTTATGCACTTAGTTGCCCTTGTGGAAAATTCTATATTGGTGAAACAAAAAGGTTATTTAAAACAAGACTGCTTGAACATGTAAGAGATATATATAATAAAAAAATGGAGAGCCCAGTGGCTATGCATTTCTTGAACTTTCATAATAGTGATGCCAAAGGTTTGAAAGGCTGTGTATTAGAACAAATTAAATGTAATAAATATCGTGATTTAAATGTCAAACAACAACTGTTACACAAAGAAGCTGTATATATTCTTAAATTTAAAACTTTGTGCCCTGAAGGCTTGAATGAAGATTTTAACTGGAAAATGATGCTAAATTAGTTAATTGTTTAATTGTTTTAAATAGGTTGATTGAGTTAATAGGTTTATTGATATATGTATATATAGAGATGCATTTGTATGTCTTTTTGTACTCCTTGAAGGCTGAGGCCGAGACGTCAGAGATACAATAAATCGTGTGGATACATTTGTTGCTTCTTTTTTCCTTGTTACTCTGTGGTTGTGCTTATGTCTACGGATCCTAATCTCCACCTTCCAAGAATTTTTCGTGAACATGCAGATGGTAATCAACTATCGTTGGACAACTTTCTTAATAATTCTACAGAACGTGGTGAGAGACAATCTGGCTCTAGAAATATAGCTGATAAAAATGCTTTATCCTGGGATAGATGGGAAGATGAGCGAAGACAACGTTTCCCTAATCCATTTGCAACTGTTGGAAGAAAAATTCCTAGTTCTGTAAGTGCAGAAAGTAAGGTACTGTTTTCTGAATTAGAAAAGAAGATGTGGAAAGAAACAGCAACTTATTTTAATATATGTGGCTTACAGAAATACTTAGATATTGACATTACTCTAAGGGGTCTACGAATATTTAAAGACCCCACTACTCCATTTAATTTATCAATTGACACTGATATTGCCTTCCATAAACGGTGGGTTACTGCTGCTCATCAGTGTGTTTCTGAATGGCTTTGTATTTTGATTGAAAGGGACCAGCTTAAACAAAAGGAACTGTGCTCTGAAATAAAAAAGTTATATAGTGACATTTATTCACAAGTCCCTTCTTCTACGATGGATGATTTCCTTAGGCAAACTAATGATAAGTTAAAAGAATATGAATTAGCGTTGCTGGACAGAAAGAAAGGTAAATTACTCAGAGACTTGAGAGACTACGAATCCAACAATGCATTTCTCTCAAAAGCCAATCGGAATAAAATGAAAAAGCGAGTTAGGTTTCATCAGGACAAGCAAGCTAGTGAGAGTCGCACCTCATCGGCGTCTGCCTCAGAAGGAGGATATACATCGTTTGAGGACGACGGTGGAGAAAATAACTACCCTGGATTACCACGACCACAACAGGCTGAATCATTTAGACAAACTTTTCGCCAGGAAGCCTCCTTTTCCAATGGAGGCTACCAGGGACAAAAACGCCAACGTGAACCCTTTCAGAACTTTGGGTTTGATGCACAGAGGTCTGGTGGCTTCAAAAGAGGTAAACGCTGACTGTGAGACAGGGAATTGTAGTATTTATGTAGTTAATCTATCGAACTACAACTTTAATGATGCTGAAATGTTTGTTCTTAACTTGGGGCTTAAATTTGTTCCAACAGTAGTCAGCAGATTACATGAATTGAAAACAGACATTTTTTGTTTTGGGAGGAAATTATATTTAAAACATTTTTTCAGTAGGGAACAAAATGTACAAATGAATTCTAGTATCAATAGTTGTTCTTCTAGGACATCTTCATCTGACAGTTTTTATTCTTGTTCCTCTGAAAATGATGTTAATGCTTATTTTAAACTAGACACAACAAAAGTACCTTCATGTAGCCAGTTTGTACCATGTATTTTAAATGTGGATGTTACTAATTTTGTTAAAATGGTGAACTATGCTACTGAGGTAGCTTATGAGAAGTTTTTTAAAGACAAAAAGAATATTAATTATAATATGGAATATCAGGATTGGCAAACTTTATTGTCACTGAGTAAACAGGAAAATATTTTTAAGCCAGCCGATAAGGGCAATAAGTTAGTAGTGTTAAATGCTTCTGATTATCTGGACATGTGTATGCAGCATCTTAGTGATACAAGTATTTATGAAGTATCTCGGTTAAAATGTTATAATGAAGCAACAGTACTGTATAAAAATCTTATACATAAGGGAAATAGATTAGGTTATTTTAATTTGCAGGATGTGAAAAACAGGTTTAATATTGACAATTGCTCTATGGCATATTTTTACTGCCTGCCTAAAATACACAAAAAATCATCTAGTTTACTAGGAAGACCAATTGTCTCTGGTCGTACTTATTTTTCACATAATTTGGGTATTTTCTTGCATCATTATTTACTGCCTTTTGTCAAAAAGTTACCATCATATATCACAGATGCATGTGATTTGTTGAACAAGTTAAGAATTGTTAGCTGGAATAACAAAATGTATTGGGTCACAGTTGATGCTATAAGCTTGTATACCAACATAAGCCATTCATTTGGCTTGGAAGCAGTGAAATTCTTTTTGGGAGAATCACCAGCTACAGAATATATTGTTGAGCTTCTTTCATTTTCTTTGTATAATAATTTTTTTGAATTTAATAATACATTGTATCGTCAAAAACAAGGCACAGCCATGGGGGCAGCTTTTGCCCCCATGTATGCTAATTTAGCAATGGGCCTGTTTGAAACTGAATATATATGTAGACATCAATTTTTCCATAAATATGTAGTTAAATATTTTAGGTACGTGGACGATTTGATTTTTTTGGTAGAAGGTGGTACTACATTAGTTCATCAGTTTATTTTGGATTTAAATTGCAATAGATTTTCCCTACAGTTTGATGGACTTCAAATTGGTACTATTATGCCTTTTTTGGACATTGTCTTAAACATTAAAGAAGGCAGCTATTTGATCTCTACGGTTAATAAAAAATTCGTAGGGGGTACTCAGTATGTTCATGCTAGTAGTGGACATCCTCCACACACTATTAATTCGTTGCCATTTGGTGAAATATTGCGGATTTCTCGTTTATGTAACAATATTGAATGTTTTGATTTAGAAATTGCAACTCTCTATGATTCTTTTATATGTAGAGGTTATAGTGATAAGTTGTTGTCTGAGTCTTATGATAGATTTTGTACGAAAAATGACAAAAAAATTATATTTTCATGTGGTAGCAATAGTAATAAAACTAATAAAGTGAGTGCAACTAATGAAAGGGAACAGGAAACTTTACATTTAGTTACTACTTACGGATGTTTTACATCAGAATTTAAGAAAATATTTACTCAGTTTTGGGAATATTTTTGTTCCCTCAACAGTGTCCAGTCTTGGTTAAATGTTAATTTACAATTTTCTTATAGAAGGGGAAAGAATATTAAAGACTTTCTAGTTAAAAGTAAATTTAGCCTTCCCCTTCCTAATATTTCTAAACAGTTGGCTAATATAGGAACACAACAGTGTGGCAGATGCAATTACAAACTGACATGCTTTGCATCTTTTTCACATATTAACAACATGCCCTTTAGAGTGCAAGAGAGTTTCTGTTGTAACTCAAAAGGTGTAATTTATGCACTTAGTTGCCCTTGTGGAAAATTCTATATTGGTGAAACAAAAAGGTTATTTAAAACAAGACTGCTTGAACATGTAAGAGATATATATAATAAAAAAATGGAGAGCCCAGTGGCTATGCATTTCTTGAACTTTCATAATAGTGATGCCAAAGGTTTGAAAGGCTGTGTATTAGAACAAATTAAATGTAATAAATATCGTGATTTAAATGTCAAACAACAACTGTTACACAAAGAAGCTGTATATATTCTTAAATTTAAAACTTTGTGCCCTGAAGGCTTGAATGAAGATTTTAACTGGAAAATGCTGCTAAATTAGTTAATTGTTTAATTGTTTTAAATAGGTTGATTGAGTTAATAGGTTTATTGATATATGTATATATAGAGATGCATTTGTATGTCTTTTTGTACTCCTTGAAGGCTGAGGCCGAGACGTCAGAGATACAATAAATCGTGTGGTGGATACTTTTGTTGCTTCTTTTTTTAAACAACCAGACATCTTACTTAAATACAAAAAACTAAGAAAACTTGCCAAAAAACAAGTTATCAAAGATAAAAAGTCCTACTACATCAAAATGCAAACAAATCATGCAAAAAACCCAAACAATTTTGGAACTATCAACTCTCCTTAGTCCAGGTACTAAAAACAATCCCTGCCCCAACACCAGCAAATCTGACCTTGAAATTGCCTCACTATTCAACACCTTCTTCACCACTTCTATTGCTGAGCTAACCAGGACCTTTATCAACAACAACCCTCAACCCTACCCCAACCAAACATCATCTCCCTCCTCTCCCCCCTACTTTCAAACTCAAACCCATCTCCACCTACCAAATAAAGAAACTACTCTCTAAACTAAAGCCTTGCTCCAATGCCCCCGACAACATTCCCTCCTCCTCCTTAAAAATAGCCTCCGATGGTATTGCTCTCCCTATTAGCATCCTGATCAATGGATCCCTACTTGAATCCTATGTACCCAAACTATGGCATATATTCTTCCACTTCACAAGGGCGGCAAAAACGGTAACGTATCTAATTTCCATCCCATAGCCATCCTTTCCTCCCTCTCTAAACTCCTTGAAAAATGCATCCACCTTCAGCTCTTGCCATTCCTTACCAAACACCAGCTACTCTCTCCTACCCAACACGGCTTCTGCCCAGGACATAGTACCAACACTGCCCTTCTCTCCTTCTTACATACTGTCAATTTAGCCCGTGACTCTGGTAATTTAGTATCCACAGTTCTGCTGGACTTATCTAAAGCTTTTGATACCATCTCCCACACCCACCTTCTAAATCATCTGTCTAATCTCAATCTCTCCCACAAAACTCTCTCTCCTGGTTTTTCAGCTATCTTTCCGACAGGTCCCAGGCTGTCAAATAGGGCCAGGGCACCTCCACCTTCCGTCCTACCCCCACTGGAGTACCCCAAGGATCCATACTTGGCCCAGTTCCATTCAACATCTTTATTAATGACTTTTACAAGGCCATAACCAATACTAAAACTGTTCAATATGCTGACGATTCTACTTTGATCTGCTGCGCCTCCAACTTAACAGATCTCCAACTACTGACACAGCCTTCTCAACTACCGAAAACTGGATGCTCCAAAATCACCTCTCAATAAATGCCAACAAAACTAAAATCCTTCTATCCTCTCCTCCTAAGTCCTCCTCTACTGATAAAAACTCATTCCAAATAACCAGCCATAACAACTCCATTTTAGAGGTTGTTCCCTCCACCAAACTTATTGGTGTAACCATTGATGAACACCTAAAATTTAATACGTCCAGCTAAACAAAGAAAACCCACATAAAACTCGGCCTACTTTATAGAAACAGCCACTTCCTCTCTCCTGCTACCAGACTAACTCTCGCCACTACTCATCTCCTTCCCTCTCTACTGTATGGTGCCCCTCTGCTTACTAATTTATCCTCCTCACTATCCTCCAAACTAGAAGTATGTTACAATAAAATCTCCAGATTTGCTACCAAAGCCAAATCTTCCTCTCATCACTGTTCCTCCGTTCACTCATTAAACTGGCTTGAACTCCATAACAAACTTGACTTTCTCCAAATCACGACTGCCTATAGACTACTATTCCAACCTACCAAGTGCCCTGCACTATTCAATATCCTACAACCATATACTCCCCATAGAACATTTAGATCTACCCACCAAAACCTAATCACCATCCACAAACCCAAGCGCCCAGCTGGTCAACTTCTGCTTTCTTTCACCTTAGCCAAAAAATGGAATGCTCTTCCCTTCACTCTTAGGACCTGCGATAACCTCGAAAACTTTAAAACTCTTCTTCATTCTCACCTTTACTCAAACAGGAAATGCAACTGTACTCTTCACCCTATACCTCTCAAGGTCTCCTCCACTTTTACTCCTGGCTAACCTCTCACCTAGCTAACCTTGCTCATTTGTGTTATGTATAAATAACTATACTGTAAAATCTAACCTCAAGGCCATTTGCCTGTCTTTTACACCTAAACAAAATTGTAATTGTTTGTTTCTTTATGAATGCTACCTGTTTGTCAGTAATGCAAAGTTTCTTAGTAATTATTCATGTAACTATTTAGTATTGGAGCTTTTCTCCCTGGGCCTCCACTGAAAATGGGCTCCCCGAGCCCAGCAGACCTCGGTCATCAAACTGGAATAAATAAATAAATCTGCCACATTACGAATGCACTCGGGTCATTGGACCACAATTACCAATACGACTCAGTCATAATCCATGAGGGAGTAAATGACCTGAGACGTACCCCCTACACTATATGAAGAGACATCATAGAGCTCTCAGAATGTCTCTCTCAGGCTGGTATAAGCCTAGCATTTATCATCATTTTACCTTCTCCAAGGATGACACCACAATGCGAACAAAACATGATAAACTTTAATAATTGGCTTAGTTTCTGGTGTCATTATAAGGAGGTGCAATATTTGTCAGCATGGAAGGAAGTGGTCAACAGACTACGCTGCTCTGCCAGAGATGGTCTGTATCTCTCCCCTCTAGGCTTTTGAATATTAGCTAAAACATTGTCTTCCCCATAGTGCCTTTTTTAGGCAATGCCAAAATGAAAATACTTCTGACATAGCAAATCAAAACCAAGAAAATCTAAAGGTATTACTGCTCAATGTTAGGAGTCTTAAAAAAAAACTTCACTCCTTAAACGCTCTCTTTACCCTAGAGAATGCTGATGTCTGTGCGGTCACTGAGATATGGTTTAAAGCTGTGGACAGCATACCAACAGTGCAAGGTTATAATGCTTTCCACACATTTAGACCAGCTACTTCACAGGCAGGGACTAAAGGTGGAGGCATGTCTATTTACATCAAAAATAAATATCATTCAAGGCTGGTCACACAGGACAATGCACTTGAGCTTCTCTATGTTCAGATCACCACAGACAAAATCCAATACAACTTCCTTGCAAGCTATAGGTCCCCCTCTATGACCCAGAAAACCCATACGATGTATTTAAACTTATTAGAAAAGTACAGTCGTGTACACTTACTATAAATGTAGATGTTAGAGAGTATTCACTGTTGCAGTCATTACCATTTGGGGTAATCTTGCTGGCAGGTTGCCCTCAGTCGGCCTGAATTCCAAAGTCTTGGGTCCTGCGTTGGCTGTCGTCGCCTCTTCCCAGTCAGGTCATCAGAGGTATAAAAGCAGCAGCCAACATCATTTTCTTTAGTTTTTCTTGCCCCAGATATCAAGTGCCCCCAAAAAGGGTAGTCAAAATTTATATCTATATATAAAGTAACATGCAGCAATATAAACTTTACCTTCATCCATGAGCAAATACACCAGATAGGTTGCATAAATCAGAAGGAAAGACAGGCTCCATCAGAAGAAAAGGGGGGATAGCGGGTGGGTAACCTGGACTGCAACAGTGAATACACTCGAACATCTACATTTATGGTAAGTGTACACAACTGTACTATGTTCTTCTTGTTTCGCTGTTGCAGTCATTACATTTGGGTAGATTCCCAAAGCTATGGTTGGGAGGTTGGAGCTAAACAGCATTAGGAGCTGCTATGAGACCCTGCAGTGGCAAAGTCTGCCCTGGATTTGGAGTAGAGTGGCAGATGATCGTGCTTTGTAAAGGTGTGCACTGAACTCCAAGTAGCTGCCTCTAAAATGTCCTTGGTTGGTACTCCCCTGAGAAAGGCTGCTGAAGTGGCTGCAGCTCTGGTGGAATGTGGCCTAATGCCCTTAGGCACTGGCTTGCCATGGTATAAGTAGCAAAAATGAATGCAGTGGCCTATCCACTTTGAAATAGTCTGCTTTGAGATAGCCTTTCCATGTGATCCTGCAGCATATGCCACTAGTAATTGCTCTGTCTTTCTGAAAACTTTGGTTCTGCCCAAGTAGAATCTAAACTGTCTGTGTATGTCCAAAGAATGCAGAATTCTTTCCCCCTTATTCTGCGGATTTGGATAAAAGGTTGGCAGATGAATGGTTTGGTTAAGAGCCACACTGGACACCACTTTATGCATAAATGTTGGGTTTGTCCTCAGGGAGACCCTGTCCGGATAAAAAATGATAAACGGTTCCACAGCCATGAGTGCCTGTAGCTCTGAAACTCGTCTTGCAGAAGTTATTGCTAGGAGCAGAGCTGTTTTCCAAGATAAAAACTTTATATCAGCAGTAGCAGCTGGCTCAAAAGGAGGCAGGGTGAGTTTTACCAAGACATAGTCGAGGTCCCATGCAGGCATTGGTGATCTCTTTGGAGGCCGTACATTTTTGGCTCCTTTAATATGGGATGAGAAAAGATTGGTGGCTCTGCATCGTAATGAGCCGAAATGGCAGAGGCATGAATTTTAATAGATGAAAAAGATAGGCCTTTGTCCAGCATCTCAGTTAAGTATTGTAAAATCTGAGGAATATTTGGCACAGCTGTATCTGTTCCTTGTGCCTGGTTCCAAGCACAGAATCTCTTCCATTTTCCAGCATAAGATTTTCTAGTACTAGGCCTTCTGGCTTCCAAAATGACATCCACCACAGCTTTGCTGAGAGGTGCGTTTTGTATGACTACATTATCCGCCATGCTGCCAGGTTAAAAGTCTTGAGCTGGCTGTGCAGGATCTGATTGTTTTGCTGGGACAGTAGATGTGGTACTTGAGGTAGGGTCCAAGCTGGGCATTGAGACAAGCTCCTTAAAATTGGGTACCAGTGCTGGTGCAATCAGTATCATCTTTGGCTTCTCCTGTCTGACCTTTAGGAGTACCTTGAGGAGGAGAGGCAGAGGGGGAAAGGCATATACCGATAGGTTTTTCCAGCTGAAGGATAGGGCGTCCACGTTCCATGCTTGTCTGTGATAAATCCTTGTGCAGAATCTCTAGTTGGTAGTTGTGAGGGGAGGCAAATAGATCTATGTCTGGGCATCTGCATTTCCTTGTTATCATGCTGAAGACTTGTGGATCCAGCTTCCACTCGTAGGGATCCATGAGGTTTCTGCTTAGTTCATCTGCCAGAGTATTTTCCTTTCCTGGCAGGAATTGTGCCTGCAGATGTACTTGGTAAGTCAATGCTGTGTCCCACAAAGTCATGTCTAGTCTGCAAAGGGGTAAGAATGTGTGCCTCCCTGTTTATTGATATACCACATGACCGTGGTGTCGTCTGTTTTTATCAGTAGTTGTCCTGGATGAAGTAGGTCCTTGAATGCTGTCAGGGCATTTTGAACAGCTAGCATCTCTTTTGGTTAAAAGAACACAATAAGGCAGAGGACTCCACGTAGAGTTAGTCAAGTCTTTTATTCAATAAAATCAGAGATAAAACCTTGTATTGTTCTGTGCCATCCCATAAAAAGAAAATATCATCAAGAAAACGTACGTAAAAACGTAAATTATTAGTCCATGCATGTGTAACTTCAAATATGGGGTTGTCCTCCCAATATGCCAACACTAGGTTGGCATATGAGTTTGCACAGGATGTGCCCATGGCTACACCCTGTTGTTGTCTATAATCTCCTTGACAAGTGCAAATATTATATTCCAGGACAATATTCAAAAGCTTACTAATTCTTTGAATAGTGTCCATATTAAATTGTCTTATTAAGTAATATGCTCTCTATCGCTTTAATACCATATTTATTATCAATCACTGCAAAAAGATTATTCACATCCAGTGTGACAAACAAACTTCTTGTCATCCACCTTAGTTAAATGCTCTGACAAGGATGAAACAAACTGTGCTGTGTCCTTCAATATTCTTGGTAAAGACTTAATATAGGTTTTAAAGCACATTCAACCCAGATGGATACGTTTTCAGTGACCCATCCCCTTCCTGAAACAATAGGTCTTAAGGGTGGGCTCAGTAGCACTCTTATGGATTTTTGGAAGCGCTTTAAATTCAGGTACTATTAGATGTTGAGTCCATAAAAATTTCTTCAATTCTTCATCCAACAAGCCTACAACTTGTAGGTTAGTAATAATATTCTTTACTTTATCTGCCAGATTTTTTACCATAATGGGAGAAAGTTTGGCAAATGTATAAGCATCCCCAACAACATTTTGAGTTTATTACAATAGAATTCTCTGTTCATGACAACTACGGAACCCCCTTTATCCGCTGGTTTTATGATAATACTTGCATTCTCTATCAATCTATCAAGTGCCATCCTTTGTGTTCTAGACAGATTATAAAATGTTTTCTTTCGATCATTTTTGAAATACTCTTCTACTTCCTGTTCACATAATTTAACAAACACAGACATGGCAGGGCAAAATATTGGCATATAGTCACTCGGTTGCCGTAAATTCTTATTCACTCCAGGCATATCATTCCCCTTAAACATTTGTTTTAATATGACATTCCTAGCAAAACTTAAAACATCTAAATTACTAAAATTCAATACTTGTATTTGTTCAACACTGAGCTCAAAATCAGATAAATTATGAACAATATTAGAGTTACCCACAGTCATCCTGAGACTCTCCGTCTCTTCTGTTTGTGATATTGCGACATGCTCCGTTTGTGTGGGTTCTTCTTGCGAACAAGTGCTGGCAACATGGGAAAAGTTTTGCTGAACACAGGAAGTGTACTTTTGGATTTTGCTCCCAACATAACAAACGTGTCCTCCGTATTCACTATAAATGCCCCGGTTGACTCACCTCTATGTTTGACCGTGATGACGATACATTATCTTCATTGGTTGCTACAGCTGAAGAATGAGAAACTGAGGTAAAGGAATCCTCAGCCCTAGATATAGCGTTTACATTAACAAGCTCTTTCTCCATCTGTTGGTTGGGAGCTGGTTCCCTTATATGAGCTGCTTTTACTGTATTGCCAATCCCATGTCTAACCCTTGGCCAGCTAAAAATATTACTTTGAGCAAAATCTCTGATGTCACGTTCCAACTTTTTGATTTTAATTTGTTGTAACTTAGTGTCACATGAGGCTGCAGCAAAAAGCACATTACTCATTCTTTCAACATGGTACTCTTCTGTAAAACGCCATTCAGTATCTTGTTGCATATCTCGTACTTTCTGTTCCTCTGGTTGAAAGTAATCCAACAGTAACTGCATATACGATATAGTCATTTGCAAATTGATCTCCTGCCAGCGTGCTTGGAGATCCCAGGTACACTTCCCCCTGTGTAGGCATACATAACACCCACATGCCTCTAGGTATCACATTGAATTTCAGGTAGGCTTCCTGGTGAAACCTTTGCCATTGTAAATGTTTCAGTGTCATGATACTATTATGAAATTTCAAAATCAGTTCTTGAAACTCAAGCTCACCCATAGTTGTCAACTCCTGTTCAGGGCTGGTGCTGGCCATTCGTTGTATATCCATATGTAACGATGGATTCACAGTATGAAATATGCCTCCTCTTATACCTTCGTTGGTCAGATGATCCAAATTACTTTGTGGATGGTGGGCCAGTTCCACATTACCATTGTTGAGCTCAGACATGTGTGCAAATAGACAATATAACAGTCTTAGAATCACCAGACAAAAAGTCTATTGCACTAAAGTCACTCTGCCTACCACAAGCAAAGTCCAAAGAACACAATAAGGCAGAGGACTCCACATAGAGCTAGTCAAGTCTTTTATTCAATAAAATCAGAGATAAAACCTTGTATTGTTCTGTGCCATCCCATAAAAAGAAAATATCATCAACAAAGGGGGTACCTCTACAGACCCTGGGAACTACTGCCCCATAACCAGCCTGGTCTGCAAAGCTATGGAAAGAATCATTATGGAACTCATAAACAGAGACACTGGGGACCTACAGACACTTGACCCCACCCAGTTCGGCTTTGTAAAGGGCAGATCCTGCCTTTTGAACCTGGTTGACTTTTTCGAAAGTCACTAGAGCCATTGATGAGGGCAAAGCAGTCCATACAGCCTACCTGGACTTGGCTAAGGCCTTCGACACAATACCCCACTCAGGCATCATAGATAAGCTCAACAGCTTAAACGTAAACCCTTATGTCACTAGATGGGTTGCAAACTGGCTAAAGGACAGAACCCATAAAGTTAAAATCGCTGGAGCAATGTCAGACTCAAAGCCAGTCACAAGTGGTGTCCCACAGAGATCTGTCCTGGGACCCCTCTTGTTCGGCATCTATTTCTCAGATGTTAAAGTAAACATGGGAGGGTTGTGGCTGACAAAGTTCGCAGATGACTGCAAACTAGGCGCCATAGTCGATACACCAGTGGACACATACATCCTACAAAAAGCCCTCACAGAAACGGACAACTGGTGCCGGAATCATGGCCTTAAACTAAATGCCAAAAAATGTATAGTCATCCCCTTTGGGAAAAACAAAGTACCCACAAATTATCACATGGACAGCAACCCACTGAGTACGGAAAAAGTAATCAGAGACCTAGGGACCCAAGTCGACAGCGACCTCTCATTTGACACCCACGTTGCCAAAGTGGTTAGAAAAACATTCTACCTTGCACACCTTATCATGAAGGGATTCACATCCAGATTCAAGGATGTCATTGTACCCCTATACTCCTCCCTCATCAGACCCATGATGGAGTACAATGCCCCATTTGGTATGTACCTCACCCGGCATTTGCAACAGCTGGGGAGACCACAAAAGTACCTCACCAAGAGGATCAAGAGTCTCCAACATTGTCTTATTCTGCCAGACTAAAGAAACTCCAGCTCTATTCAGTAGCATACCTCCGGCTCAGAGGTGATCTCTGCCTGATGTACAAGGCCATGTCCACTCAGGAACTGATGGACATGCTCCACCTCAAAAAATCCAAATCCAACAGGACCACGAGAGCTAAAGACTTAAACCTCGGCACAAGTATGAATAGGACATGCTGGAGGGATAGATTCATAACCCAGAGGCTTCCCATGCTCTGGAACAAGATCCCAGTTCATGTTAGACAGAGCCCCTCACTGACTCTCTTCAAGAGAAATCTTGATGAGTGAATGGGAGATTGTAAGTTTACCCCAGGGGTCACATCTGTGTCACTACTAGACAGGGACACAGTAAACTAATTCTATTATATAAGGGGACCTTCACTGTATCACTACTAGACAGAGGCACAGTATTCTAAATCTATTCTGTGCATTTTTGTACCATTTCATGGGGTGGCGAAAGCCACATCACTATGGCTAGGCTTACAAATGCCCCAGGGCAGATAGCCTAGTACTAAACTATGAAACTATAAAAATGTAAATTATTAGTCCATGCATGTGTAACTTCAAATATGGTGTTGTCCTCCCAATATGACAACACTAGGTTGGCATATAAGTTCGCACAGGGTGTGCCCATGGCGACACCCTGTTGTTGTCTATAATAATCTCCCTGACAAGTGAAAATATTATATTCCAGGACAATATTCAAAACCTTACTAATTCTTTGAATAGTGTCCATATTAAATTGTGTCTTAAGTAATATGCTCTCTATCGCTTGAATACCGTATTTATTATCAATCACTGTAAAAAGGTTATTCACATCCTATGTGACAAATATAAACTTCTTCTCATCCACCTTACTTAAATGCTCTGACAAGAATGAAACAAACTGTGCTCCAACATGGAGGCGAGTCAGCCGGGGCATGAACGCCCTATAGTGAATACGGAGGACACGTTTGTTATGTTGGGAGCAAAATCCAAAAGTACACCTCTTGTGTTTAGCAAAACTTTTCCCATGTTGCCAGCGCTTGTTCGCAAGAAGAACCCACGCAAATGGAGCATGTCGCAGTATCACGAACAGAAGAGCCTGAGAGTCTCAGGATGACTGTGGGTAACTCTAATATTGTTCATAATTTATCTGATTTTGAGCTCAGTGCTGAACAAATACAAGTATTGAACAAAGGCTTGACCTTTGTTCCAGATGCCATGTCTGACCATAGTCAAGTTATTTTAGATGTTTTAAGTTTTGCTAGGAATGTCATGTTAAAACAAATGTTTAAGGGGAATGATATGCTTGGAGTGAATAAGAATTTATGGCAACGGAGTGACTATATGCCAATATTTTGCCCTGCCATGTCTGTGTTTGTTAAATTATGTGAACAGGAAGTAGAAGAGTATTTCAAAAATGATAGAAAGAAAATATTTTATAATCTGTCTAGAACACAAAGGATGGCACTTGAAAGATTGATAGAGAATGCAAGTACTATCATAAAACCAGCGAATAAAGGGGGTTCCGTAGTTGTCATGAACAGAAAATTCTATTGTAATACTCAAAATGCTGTTGGGGGATGCTTATACATTTGCCAAACTTTCTCCCATTATTGTAAAAAATCTGGCAGATAAAGTAAAGAAGATGATTACTAACCTACAAGTTGTAGGCTTGTTGGATGAAGAATTGAAGAAATTTTTATGGACTCAACATCCAATAGTAACTGAATTTAAAGCGCTTCCAAAAATTCATAAGAGTGCTAATGAGCCACCCCTAAGACCTATTGTTTCAGGAAGGGGATGGGTTACTGAAAATGTATCCATCTGGGTTGAATGTGCTTTAAAACCTATATTAAGTCTTTATCCAAGAATATTGAAGGACACAGCACAGTTTGTTTAATCCTTGTCAGAGCATTTAACTAAGGTGGATGATAAGAAGTTTATGTTTGTCACACTGTCTGTGAATGAGAAGTTATGTAACTACCATAACGTTCCATGTTATTTGTCTTCTCTCACCTTCTTTCTTGCTGGATGGGTTCGGAGCCGAACCTCGGCTCCGACTCGGCCTATACTAAAGCTCGAGAGCTTAATTTTACCGGCTCGAGGCAACCGTATATCCCATGATGCTAGGCAGTAACTACCCAGATCTCGTTTGGTAGCTGAGAAATAATAGCCAATTCAGTCTCCCCTCTGAGGTGGAGGAGGAAAAAGGAGAACTCCCCAAATATCACTACCTGAAGCTGTATCTACCCCAGGACCAACTGTCTGGGCTTGGAATAGTGCAAGATAAGGTCCCTTGGAAGAAGGGGAAAAACCTTTCGGCCTGTCCAGGCTAGGGGGATGGTGGGCGGGACGCAAGAAAGAAGGCGAGAGAAGACAACTAACATGGAACGTTATGGTAGGTACATAACTTCTCAATGTTAAGTTGTCAATCTCGCCTTCATTCTTGCTGGATGGGACCGTGTCCCTAGCACCTTCATCCTGGGTGGCTCATTGGAACAGACTCTTGAGAATGGTGGAACCAAAATTTGCCCTGTTTCTGGAGGCCATGTCCAATTTGTAATGTGTAACAAAGGTATGAGGAGAGGCCCATGTGGCTGCCGCACAGATAGTGTCTATTGGCACTCTAGCTTGAAAGGCTGCTGATGTAGCTAACACTCTGGTTGAATGGGCTCTTGGCCTAGTAATCAATTCTTTACCTCTGAGTTGATAAATATAGGTAATCACAGAAGACAGCCACCTAGACAGGGTCACCTTGGATACCGGAAGGACCTTTCTACTTTCTGCATAAGATAAGAATAGTTTATCAGATTTCCTGATTTGTTTAGTTCTGTCCAGATAGTAGTGGAGTTGACGAACGTCCAGACAATGTAGTTTTTGCTCCGCCTTGTTTGAATAATTAGGGAAGAAAACTGGAAGATGAATAGATTGATTTAAATTTGTCTGAGAAGCCACCTTGGGTAAAAAAGATGGGTTAGTTCTTAGAGAAACTCTGTCTTTATGAAACACTAAATAAGGAGGACGAATGCAGAGGGCATGAAGTTCAGATACTCTCCTAGCAGATGTAATAGCGACTAGGAAGAGTGTCTTCCAGGAAAGTAACTTCAATGAACAGGAAGCCGCAGGTTCAAAGGGAGGGAGAATCAAGGATGCTAAAACTAAGTTTAAATCCCACTGTGGTGGGGGGTCTTTGATCGGGGGGCCTGAGTAAAAAGATACCTCTCAGGAATGCTTTGCAAAGCTTATGGGACATGATACTGGAGTCCGACAAGCCTATGTGAAAACTTGAAATGGCTGCTAGCTGAACTTTTACTGTGGAGGAAGAAGATCCTGAATGAAAGATTTCAGCTAGGAAATCCAAGACCGAGTGTATTGGAGCAGTGAAGGGATCTATGTTCCTAGCCTTTGCCCAAAAGAAAAAAACGTTGCCATTTACTAGCATACATCCTTCTGGTGGAAGACTTAAGGGAAGCTACAATAATATCCCGGACAGAATTTGAAATCATTGGAAGCCTGGCTAGGGAAGGAAGTGGAGCAACCAAGCTGTGAGGTTGAGAGATTGGACGGATTGGTGCAGCTGCCCTGACTGATGGGCGAAAAGATCTGGCACTGGATCCAGATGCCAAGGCTGCTCCAAAAGATAGCGATGCAGGAAAGGGAACCATATCTGTCGAGGCCAATAAGGGGCAATGAGGATCATCTTGGCTCTCAAGGTGGTAGCTTTCTGAATTATCTGTGTGATTAATGGAAAGGCGTATAGAAGTCCCCGAGGCCAATCGTGGACTAGAGCATCTCTGGGGGGATGGCCTGGAAGGGGGAAGAGAGTGAAGAAGTAGAGGCACTTGCTGTTTTGTGGTGTTGCAAAAAGGTCGCAGCAAGGAAACTCCCACTTCCGAAAAATTTCATCCGTCACTGATTGCTTGAGAGACCACTCGTGGGGCATGAGAATAGCTCTGCTCAGCCTGTCCGCTATGACGTTGGACTTCCCGGGGATGTGCGTTGCTATCAGAAACCGCTGAGAAGAGATCACCATTGCCAGAGTCTGAGTGCTTCTCGGCACAGGGGATAGGACTTGGTTCCGCCCTTCTTGTTGATATACCATACTACGGACATATTGTCCATCTGAATTGCAATAGTCCCCAGGGGAAGAGAGTCTTGGAGGGCTTGCAACGTCAAAAGCACTGCTCTCATCTCCAGGACGTTTATGTGCAAGTGGCATTCGAAGGGTTGCCATGTGCCATGGACTGTCCTGCCCTGAAAATGCCCCCCCCCCCCACCCAATCAGGGAGGCGTCCGTTGTGACTATGGCGACCGAGGGGGAGGAATAAATGGTCTGCCTTGATGGACTTGAGGGGAGACCATCCACCAAGATAGATGTTTTCTGCAAGATAGAGTTATTAAGATCTTGTGTGTCATAGGGAGCTGTTGGAAGGACCACTGGGAGAAAAGCATCTATTGAAGAAGCCACATGTAAAAGCGGGCAAGGGGAAGCAGCGTGATGGCTGCCGGCATGAGACCTAATACTTTCAGAACATACCTGGCCTGAATTTTGTTGCTCTGAAGGAGGACGTGAACATGATTTTAAATATTTAAGACCCTCTGCTCTGTTAACTTTGCTGAGAGCTGAACGGTGTCCAAGGTGGCGCCTATGAAGGTAATAGACTGACAAGGCGACAAGGCAGACTTTTCTAAATTTAGAGAGATACCTAGCTCTTTGCAAATGTGAATGGTGTAATCTCTGGCTAGAAGTTGTTGATGCCTGGTGGTGGCAGTGAGGAGCCAGTCGTCTAGATATGGAAACAGCTGGAATCCTTGACGTCTCAGGTGAGCCGTAACCGCTGCCATACATTTGGTGAACACACGGGGGGCTGTAGTGAGACCAAAGGGCAGGGCTCTGAACTGGTAGTGACTGGCTCCCAGCCGGTAGCGGAGAAACCTTCTGGAGCGCCTGTGCATTTTGATGTGATAGTACGCATCCTGAAGGTCCACTGAGCACATCCAATTGTCATTGCCCAGAAGGGGCAAAATGGACTGAAGCGTGACCATCCGGAACCTCGTTCTTTTTACAAACTTGTTTAGTTTGCTGAGATCCAATATTGGCCTCCAGTCCCCCGTTTTTTTTGGTACCAAAAAGAACTTTGAGTAGACTCCGGATCCTAGTTGGTCTGCTGGGACTGGCTGGATGACTCTCTTTTTTAGCAGCTTTGATATTTCTAGTGCTGCTTGTTCCCTTAGACTGGGTGGAATGTCTGGAAGAGACCCCATTTGAATCGTTGGGGTTTGGATAAAGGGGATTTTGTAACCCTCGGATATGATCGACTGCACCCATTTGTCTTGAGTGAGGGAGAGCCAGGCTTGTGGGTACAGCGATAATCTTCCCCTGACTGCCTCCGAAGGTGGACAGTTGGGCAGCACCTCAGGGATGCTGGAAGGGTTTGTCAGAGAGAGTTTCTCTGCTACCCTGATTCTGCGGACCCCCTCTGCTTCTTGGACGGTGTCTGTTGTTGTTGTTCCCCCCTCTGCCTCTAGGGGTGAACTGACCTCTTGCGTCAGGCATGACTCCTTGTGATTTACGGAACCACATTTTTCCACCCTTTTGACCCTTAGGATATGGTCTAGATGGGGTTGAAAAACGGACTCCTACGGCAGAAAGAGTCTTGCCATCTTGTTCGCATCTGGTCAAGTATCTTTCACTTGAGGTCCAAACAATGCTGAACCATCAAAGGGGGAGTTAGTGAAAGACGCCTTGAAGGAGTATGCGATTTTGCAAAGCCGCATCCAGGCGTGACGCCTCAAAGGCGCACCTGTGCCTGCGACCCTACTCGCCCCAACAGCTGCATACGAAATAAGCCACATGGAGGAGTTGACAATGGAATTCAGGGTTCCTAGCTGTGAGTTAATTTTGTCCTGAGACCCAGCAGCTGATGGATCCTGTAGGACCTCACCCAGATCTTTAAGAATGTCTCTTTGAAGACGGGTGAAGTGGCATAAGTAATTCAGCGACCGCATGGCAAAGGTAGCTGACGAGAACATCCGCTTGCCGTACCTATCCATTGTCCTAGATTCCTTATTAGGCGTATGGACAGGCACTGAAGGATCAGCCGGTTCAGTCTTGGTGGCTGCCCCCACCACCATGGCATCAACTGGGACACCTTTAGATAAAAATTGCTTATCAGAAGGGGCTGTTATAAATTTGGAAGGCCTCCGTGGGGTGGGTTCCATCGAATCAGGGGCCGTCCACACCTTCCGCGCCACTACTTCCATAAGGGGGTCGAAGGGCGAAGACACCCAGGAGGTGGAGGGTCGAGAACCAAAAGCCTCCAGGTAAACAGACTCATCCTCGGAAGGATTAAGGGAAGACCAGTTCCCCCTCTGTTTAAAGATTTCAAGGATGTCAGAGGAGACATCCTCAGAGGGGGACCTTGGGGATCCTTCCGACTCATCCAAGTCGGTGTCAGATGTGACGGACTCAGGGGAGTCCACATGCTTCCTCTTACGCGGGGGTTCACCTGACAGATCAGGAGAAACCTCGGAAGAGGAGGATACTCCCAATGGGGAAACCTGAGGCGTTGGATCTCTGTGGCCGGGGGCGAGAGAGTGGGAAGAGACCTCAGCAGGCACTACAGTGGGAGGAGCTGATGGAGCTGACCGGAGAGCAGGCACTGGGGCCAGTACGCTCCTCATGACCTTGAAGGCGCCCCTATCAGGCAGGCTAGAGAGCTCCCGCTCCGAAGAGCTTGGAACCCCAGCCGGCACCGACAGGGACGGCTCCGAAGCCGATGTTGGGGCCGAACTCACCAACGCCGACGCTCCGAGAGGGAGAACAGGGTCGGACAAGGGTCTGATGCCACTCGCCCCCTCGGTGCCGGCGAGAGAGTCCAAGCGCCCAGATCCCTCCAAGGATAGCACCATGGACGAGATCAGAGCAGACAACTGAGCCAAAGGGGGAGGTTATCGGCTCCGATGTCACAACGGTCACGGCTCCGAACACTGGGTCAGAGTCGAAGGAGGAATAGTATGTTGCATGGACGTAGCCGCTGTCTGATGAGACGGGCTGTGAAGCATTTGGGCCAGTGCCTGAGACTGTAATAGTCTGCTTACCACCCTCTCAAGGTCATGGTCGGAAAGCCTGGAAGACAGAGAGGAATGGCTCCGATGGCTCCGCGAGTGAAGGTGACCTCGGAGCCGAATGGATAGATTCCAGAGATGAAGATCTGGACCTCTTGCATGTGGAGGGCATCAAGGTTGATGGAGCCGTACACACGTCGGCTCCAGCCGGAGCCGATTCTGAAGATAGAGTCTTAGAGGCATCGGCTCCGGCCGGAGCTGATGCAGGCAGCTGCGATACAGAGGTATCGGCTCCGGCCGGAGCCGATAGTGTTGCAGAAGGTGAGCCACCATCCGAAGGCTTAGAGCTTGGAGCCGATGGTTTAGGTGGCTTCGAAGGCTTCCCCGGCACGGACTTAGCCGGGGAACCTTCGGGCTTTAATAAGCCCCTCAGGATCAACTTATTCCTGCGCTCCTGCAGGACTCTTGGGCTGAATGCATGGCACACCGAGCAAGAGCCCTGCAGGTGCAGGGGTCCCAGGCAATAAACACAAGAAGTGTGACCGTCTGTCAGAGATCTTCTGACAGCACGAGTCACACCTCTTGAAGCCTGAGACCTTTGTGTCCTTCGACATATTGCTGTCGAAAGGAAAACAATTGTAAAGATAGAAAAAACACACACACACACACTCAGACAAGGATACAGGGATACTAAAGGTACACTCACACAGCTAAGAATCCCTGTGAGGGAACTAAGAATAAAACGGAAGGGCCTAAGGCCTAACCTAGGGTGGGGAGTATGACTGGGATAAGGGATAAAAATAGGAACTAAAAATTTAAAATAACCGAAAAACTAGCCTATTTAGAAAATATATATTACTATACTAGGGGAAAACTAAGTAGAAAACTAAGATTTTTCTGAAAATTATTCACTAACCTGTGAGCCGGTAAAAAGAGCACCTCGCTAGCGAAAGCGGCAAACGAGATCTGGGTAGTTACCGCCTAGCATCATGGGATATAGGGTTGCCTCGAGCCGGTAAAATTAGCTCTCGAGCTTTAGTATAGGCCGAGTCGGAGCCGAGGTTCAGCTCCGAACCTATCCAGCAAGAATGAAGGCGAGATTGACAACTTAACATTAATCTTTTTACAGTGATTGATAATAAATATGGTATTCACGCGATAGAGAGCATATTACTTAATAAGACCATTTAATATGAACAATATTCAAAGAATTAGTAAGCTTTTGAATATTGTCCTGGAACATAATATTTTCACTTGTCAGGGAGATTATTATACACAACAATAAGGTGTAGCCATGGGCACACCCTGTGCGAACTCATATGCCAACCTAGTGTTGGCATATTGGGAGAACAACACCATATTTGAAGTTACACATGCATGGACTAATAATTTACGTTTTTACATACGTTTTGTTGATATTTTCTTTTTATGGGATGGCACAGAATACAAGGTTTCATCTCCGATCTGATTGAATAAAAGAACTTGACTAGCTCTACGTGGAGTCCTCTGCCTTGTTGTGTTCTTGGGACTTTGCTTGTGGTAGGCAGAGTGAATTTAGTGCAATAGACATTTTGTTTGGTGATCTCTTTTTGATTGATATGTGGATGCATTTGGTTTGAGGTCCATGTTCCCTGAATGCATCTTCCTGCCATGTGGGCCCCCCAGGCATAATCTGTTGCATCCGTTGTTAATGTTTGCCTGGCTGGAGGTAATGTGAACAGCTGTCCCTTGTTTTGGTGACAAGTCTTTGTCCACCATCGAAACTCCTGTGGCAGGCAGGGAATGAGAGTAATCATAGTTTCCATGCTGTGGCAATGTTGAGTCCAAACACTTTTAGGTACCACTGAAGTTTCCTCATATGCAGTCTTGCATATGGAATTAGTAGGATGCAGGATGCCATGAAGCCCAAAGCCTGCAGAATGTTCCTTGCAGATAACTGGGCCTTTGTTGCCAACATTCTGAAGTAGATAATCAGTTGCCTTTGTTTGTCTGGCGTGAGAAGCCATCTGGGCTGTTGTATTTAAGCTTGCACCCAGGAATATTATCTCTTGAGAGGGTACTAGTTTTTATTTCTTTTCGTTGACTGTGTACCCTAGGCATGTTAGAAGTTTTTTCACAAATGCCAGATCCTGTAGGAGGATGTCCTTGTTCTCTGCTTGAATTAGACAGTCGTCCAAGTAAGGATATATTTGTATTCCTCTTTGTCTGCAGAATGCAATTACTGGTGCCAGACACTTTGTAAAGACCCTGGGCACAGTAGATAAGCCAAAGGGCAGTGCAGAGAATTGGTAGTGCATTGAGCCAGCCTTGAATCTGAGGTATCTTCTGCATATTTGTCTGATTGGGACATGCAGGTATGCCTCTTTTATATCTAAAGTTACAAGCCCAGCATGGGCAGTAGCTGCTGCAAAGTCAACATTTTGAATTTTGGTACATCCAGAAATGTGTTCAGAATCGATAGTTCCAGTATTGGTCTCCAGGCCTTGTCCTTCCTGGGTACCAAGAACAGTCGAGTAAAATCCTTGTCCCTGCTCTTGCTCTGGTACTTGTTGAATGGCCCCCATGTCCATGAGGGATGAGACTTGTTTTTGTGCATTTGCCCATTGATTTTTTGGGAGATCTGGCCAGCCATTTGCCTTTGACAGGGTATGGAAATGGAACTTGTAGCCTTGTGACACGATATTTAGAACCCACTTGTCCTGGGTTATAATGTGCCAGTTTTGAGAAAAAAGTGCTAATTTTTCCCCCAAATTTGCTGCCAGGAAATAAGTGCTTGGTGCAGGTAGGGGGAAGTCATTAGGACTGTTTACTGTAAGTTTGTGATTTGACTTCTCCACTTTTGGGGGTAGAAGCACCCCATTGCTTTGACCTGTATATGAACCTTGCGCCTGGGATCTGCCTCTAGGGTGCCTGGGTCTGCCCCTTTAAGGTCTGTCTGACACAGGAAAGGACCAATTCTTTATTGGCCAGTGTCTCCTAAACCTAGGTGGCTGTACTTGTAAGAAATCTTTGACCGTTTGCATAGGTTTAGCCTTGTCCTCCATTTTCTTTAACACCTCTTCTGCCTTAACACCAAACAAAGAATCATGCTGTAAAGGTGCATCTAATAATTTAACTTTAACATGATCAGGCAGATTTTATACCTTTAACCAAGCATGCCTTCTAATTACAGAACCTGTAACTGCAGCCCTGCAGGAGGCCTCTAAAGAATTAAAACCACGTTGCAAAGTATGCTTTCCAACTTGTTCAGCTGCATGCAAAATATCCTGCATTTCCTTGTTTTCTGCACATTGAGTTTAACAACATTTTCTGTTTAAGCAATGCCAAGATATGTTGCTGATATTTGAGCATATGAAACTGACGGTTTAAGGCCCTCATAGCCAAGGTAGCAGATGTGTAAACCTTTTTTCCCCATCTATCCAGTGCCCTAGAATCCCTGTCAGAAGGGGTAAGATTTTTTGCAGCGGAAGCCTTAACTCCCTTGGGACCCTGAGAAATAGTTACTGGGTCTGCAGCAGGCTTTTTAAAAAGGAATTTATGTGAATCAGGAACCCTGTAATGTCTGTCAGGCTTAACAAGAGCTGGAGATAGAGTCAGGGGTAAAGCTAGACTCTGAAAACACATCTACAATATCTAACACGGGGGGATGGCTAGTGGCTTGTGCTGAGGTAGTAACAGGAAATCCGTGAGCCTTTTTTTAGACTCTGAAAAATCTTGGCTCTCCCAGTGAAAATGCTCCCTCATGGTATGTAAGGTTTCCCCAAAAGAGTAGTCCTCAAGAGAAGAAACTGAAGGTATGGATTTCTTCAGCATCAGTATCCTCATAGGGGGGAAAAGAATATTCCTGATCAAAAGAGGAATCAGAAGAAATGGAAACCTGATCTGAAGATTCATAGTCAGTCTCTTGCCTAGGCCTCTTATCAGGAGGGGGATGGGAACCCCTGATCAAGGTAATCAAGTCTTTGGCCATTTTGAGCATCTGTTTTTTGGGCATGGAGGCCTGTACACGTGGCTCTTGAGGTTGCTTCTTTGCCTTTGAAGGTGCTTTAGTCTTTGAAGTCAGTTTAATGTATAGATGCTTGGGTCTGAATACCCCCTCAGAAGCCGGTGCCTGCTCAGTGGCTCCGGACCCATCTGAAGGATCAGCATCCAAGGTTCCAATATCTTGAGTTTCCAGCGGCATGGCCGACTCCACGTGGGAGTCAGTAGTGGCCTGAGACTCTAAAGTAGCGATCGTCAGGGGCTGCGAAAGCATCTCACTGAGAACCAGCGAACCGGCGAATGGCTTAGGAGAAGCTTCGTCATCTGTTTTGGGCCTCGGCTGTCTTTCTTTTTCTTTGCGTTTTTTGTGAACTCTGGTAGGCGGATGGCTTTCCGACGACATTTCTGGATAATTAAATCTGCGTCCAAAGTAGTTTAAAGCAAAATCATACCAAAGCTTAATAGTGCTTTGGTTAAATCTAGCACAAAACAGACAACCCAGAAAACTATGATCAGGGCCTAGGCAAGGAATACAGTAAGAATGAAAGTCCTTATGAGGTATTTGCTTCCCACAAGAAATACAATTATTAACTTTTTCTGACATCGGTTCTGGAGCAAGAAAAAAGTTTCCCCAAATACTTAGCTTTATAGAAGACTTCGGATCTGAAATTCGAACTTGAAAATCTCAGGAGTCAGCCGACCGGCACTTGCGAACTGCTTCTGCTTCGGGCACCGCGCGGCAAGACGACAAAAGAAAATGGCGTCGGCTGCTTCTTTTATACCCCTGACGTCAGGGGCGATGACAGCCGACGTAGGACCCAAGACTTTGGAATTCAGGCCGACTGAGGGCAACCTGCCAGCAGGATTACCCCAAATATAATGATTGCAACAGTGAAACACGAAGAACATCACTAACCATCTAACCCAATACCACATTCATGGGTGACTAATTACCCCACTATTAAATGGGAATCCTATACATCAAACGTACATGCACAGAGATTCCTGGATTTTGTAACAAACGCCCTGGACCAGATAGTCAATACACCAATCAGAGGTGCAACCATACTGAATCTGATCCTCACTAATATGGGAGACTGCTGCACACCCCCTACTGTAATGCCTTCCATGGTAAGGTCAGACAACAAAATGGTCTCCTTTGAAGTAAAAATAAAACCTGGACCGCCAGCTAAACCAGGAATATTCAGGAACTATTCTAAGGCTAACCTTTTGCTATAAGTGAGAACCTGGCAAAATTGCAAGCCCCTATAAACACTGAACACTTCTGACTATACAGAACTGTTCACAGAAATCCTGCACAGGCATATTAATAGCTGCATAGAGACAGCTGCACCTACCAGGAAGTAGTACAGAACTAACTCCAAAAAGAAGCCACCTTGGTGGAATCACAAAATCAATTGGATGCATAACAGGAGGAAGAAAATCAAGTCAAAAATTAGGAGGTGCAGCACCCAGCAGGATAAAAGCATTCTCAAACTAAAACTCCTCAGAGGACAAATAACGTCTGTCAAAGCCAAATTTGAGGCAAGTTTGGCCACCCAAGCCAAGGACAACCATAAAGCATTCTTTAGCTATGTCCACAACCTCAAAGACAACACACAATTGTGTGCAGAGCTCATTGTAAATTGAGCCAGAAGATGCAGCAAAGCTCCTGGCTGATAAATTCAGCTCCAACTTTACTCCTCACTCCCCCTCAACCTTTCCTCCAAGACCAAGAGCACTGCATCAATGGGCCCAGACAATATCTCAGGATGTCCTCTAAATAGCATGAAACATGACCTATCCGGGTCTCTGGAATTACTATTTAACTGTAGCCTGCAAACAAGCTTTGTGCCTCATGAATGGAGAACAGCAACATAAATCCCTCTGCACAAAGGCAGGCCATCAAAAGACCCCATAAGTCTCACTAGTCTTATATCTAAAGCTATGGAAAGAATTATCATGGAGATGATTAACAGAGATAAAGTAAACCTCCAGACACTGGACTCAACCCAGTTTGGTTTCGTCAAGGACAGATAATGCCTACTCAACCTGGTGGACTTCTTTGAGAAGGTCACCAAAGCAATGGATGAGGGCAAAAATCGTTCACAATGCCTACTTTGCTCTGGCCAAGGCATTTGACACAATAGACAAAAATGAATGTACCACCAAAATTCACCAGTCTCCACAAGTAAAGTACAGTCCAAGCTGAAGATATGACAACCAAGGCTACAAGAAAAGTATGGACTTATTTCAAGAGATGGTCTGATGAAGTTTTGTACGAAAGTGTTTACCTGAAGTCTTGGAATAAATCAATACTTTTCTTATAGCCTTGGTTGTCATATCTTCAACTTGGACTGCATTTGACAATACACCACTCGGGCATTGTTGACAAACTCAAGAGGTTAGGTACAACCCTATATGTCAGCCAATAGATAGCCAACTGGCTCAGACAGGACCCAGGAAGTTAGAATTGGGGAGTCCACCACTATAAAGAGGCCAGTCACAAGTGGAGTCCCTCAGGGATCAGTCCTTGGGCAGCTCCTTTTTGACATTTACTTCTCAGAATTCAAGGCCAATGTCAGTGGTCTCTGGATGACTAAATGTGCAGATGATTGCAAATTAGGAGCAGTCACTGAATCTCACACTGACACAAATGTTCTCCAGGAGGGGCTGACAGACCAACAACTGGTGTCAGAGACATGGACTAAAACTAAATGCCAAGAAATGCATAACCGTATCCTTTGAGAAGTCATCAATCCCTGGTAACTATCATACTGACAACACACCCCTTAGAGATGACCCAGTAGTCAGGGACTTGGATACACACACATAGTAATCTAGCTTTTGATCATCACGTGTCAACAGTGGTGAGGAAATCATTCTATGTTGCGCAACTTATAAACAAAGGTATGGCATCTAAGTCCAAGAAGTCACTGTTCCACTGTATTCAACATTCATCAGACCATTCATAGAGTACAATGTGCCCTTTGGTATGTATCTAACCAGGCATATCCAACAACTGGAACATCCACAGAGGTTCCTTACTAAAAGAATACAGGGCATAAGTAATGTGTCCTATGCAGACCGCCTCAAGGCCATATCCCTGTGTTCCATCTCCTACAGGCTTTTGAGGGAAGATCTATGCCTGGCATAAAGGGCATTGTCAGACTCCACTCTGATGGACCTCCTGCATATCGACAAAACAAACAGCACCATAATTACCCTTCTAAAGACTTAAACTTGGCCTGTGATATAAACGGGATCTGCTGGAGAGATGGGTATGTATCCCAGAGACTACCCCATCTATGGCACAGGCTCCCAATCCATGCGAAGCAGAGTTCCTCACTAACCCAATTCAAGGGCAACTTGGACAACTGGATGGTAAACCAGAAATTCATCCCTGGTTTGGCACCTAGGTCTCTAATGCAAACAGGTAACCTGTAAATGGTTAATCTCCCAGGCCCATGCTTACACTTATCAAGGGTATCAGAACTTGTCAGAGATTTGCGATGCATGGCTAGGCTTAAAAAGGCCCTTGGGCTAGTTAGCCTAGTAAACACCTATGACCCAATAAGATGGTTCAAATCCACATAGCTGGTATGAGATCATCTCTTAAGTGGTAAACAAAGCTGTTGATTCTATGTTTCAAAGCCAGGCAAAATGTTAAGTGTATCCAGTGGCATTATTAAAATAATTCAATAACGCATTTTTTGGCATTTAGTTTCAGACCATGATCTTGACACTACTTATTTGAGACAAACCTTCCTGCAGGATGGCCAAGTCATTTGGGGATTCAATGACTGCTCCTAGCTTGCAGTAATCTGCAAACATAGTCAGCTAGAGACTTTGGTATTGGCTTTTACTTCAGAAAAGTAGATGCCAACCAGGAGCTGATGATGATCTTGTTTTTATTTATTCCATATTAATTTGTGCTAAACTACAATCAATATGCTTTATGTTTATTTTTATTAGTCAGCCAGGTATACAGACTTGTCTGAAGACAACTTTCAGCAAAAACATGGTTGCTGATTCAAGAAAATGCTGTACTGGTCATTAAACAAATTGCATATTACAGCACTGGTCGGCGAGATATTTCAAAGTTTTGCAAAGTTTTTCGGCATTTGCACACTTTTTCCTCTATTTATGAACAAAAAATACAAACCAGATTGATAGTGTTGCACCCAAAACACACATTCACTCACAGATACAGACAGCAGCACATACACACTCGCACACACAAGTGTTGTGGTCTGAAGTTGGTGTATTTTACACTAAACAGCAAAAGCGCTGCTTAACGAGTGCAAAATAATGGCTCAACAGACATCCCTATTGACTCTCTTATAGTGGATCTCAGTAGTCACCATCTCATCATCGTATCGCATACACAGTCATTTATCCATTCGCATACATTCTGCTTTCACACATGTACTGCTCACCGTCTCATACACACACACATTCTCTTCCGTATTCACACAGACATTTTTTGCTTTCACACAGACTGTTCATTTGCTCATGCATTGGCTCATTCTCTATCATACATACAGAGTCTCCTCTGCATTTGTATACACAGACATTTTGCTTTCATAAAACAAATAAAACACGGACTAGCTCAAACTGAGAAATGAAACCGGATTCAAAGCAATGAGGTTAAAAATTATTAAACCACAGCGATACAGGACTAGAAAAAGGTTTATTACATAAAGCGCTTTTCGTCTGTGATAGTACACAGACTTCCTCAGACAATACACAGTTTAAAAAGACAACTTAAATAGTACAACAATACTGATTCGTAGACAATGGGCCAATCATACAGGGTTATGGCCATATATAAGATTTAAAAGCATACACTCAATAATCACACTAACTCAAATACCATTGTAAGTAGTATTAGTGATAAAATAGTATAATAAAATACTACAAAACAAAGAATATCCTAAACCTAGTCACTCAAGCGGAGACCAGATATTGCCTAAGTGGAAATAGTAAAATAAAATAAAATAAATTACATAAAGTATATAAAAAACTACTAAGATGCAAGTTTATCTGGACAAATTCCTTAATTTAAGGAGGCTGCTAATAGAGCAACCTTCATTAAGACCTGGTAGAACGTAGGCATTTAATCTAATCTGCCAACGTAATTCTGATGCTTCCAGAAGTAAATGTAAGGGAGCCCCTCTCATAGTGTAGTGTATCTGATCAATTACCATGTATCTAAAATGGTGGCCATTATGCTGGGTAATATGCTTAGCAAGAGCATTTTCTTGTTTGGCTTTGCTAATTGCGTATTGATGTTCGTAGATCCGATCTCTTAATCTACGCTCAGTTTTGCCAACATAAAATCCTGTGCATTTTTGGCATAAAGCTAGGTAAACAACCATTCTGGAATTACAAGTGCATCTACACCGAATGTCAAATCTGATGTTATTGATCTTAAATCTATTAGATTCAAAAATGTACCTACACTGGTTGCAGTTTTGGCATTTGAACATACCAGGGGTTCGGCTACATTTCACCTCAGGTTGTTCTAATAGACCTTTCAGATTTTTACCTCTTCTATAGGTGACTTCAGGTCTATCACCCACTTTATTCAGAACTGAGTGGTTGGAACGAAACATATTCCAATTCTTAATAATAATGTCCATAATAAACCTGCTAGAAGGGCAATATGTTAAAATTAGTTTGGTATTAAGATGAAGTGAATTTACTTCACCCACAGGTTCTACCCTAAACTCAAGTTCGCATATTGGGGCGATGTTAAGTATAGGTTGATACATCCCTCTTAGTCTTTTGTTAGTAACTTCCTTAACTAAGTTGTCTAGCAAGTTTGATGGATAGCCTCTATGTAGAAACATGTTCTTAAGTGCATTACATTCCTTAAGAAAGTCATCATCTAAGCTAACCATCCGAGCTGCTCGTACGAGCTGGCCCTTAACTACTGACCTTTTTTGATAACTCGGGTGGCAGCTACTGAAATGAAGGAATGAATTAGAGTGTGTTGGCTTTCTATATATACTTGCTACGTATTTGTTAAGTACTTCGTTTTTCACCAACCATACATCTAGGTAAGCTATCGCCTCAGTGTTAAAAGTGGAAGTAAAGGATAAGAAATCAGTTGACTTATTAAATTGATCTAATAGTACACTATCAGTTTCTCCACCCTCTAATAGGATGAAAATATCATCCAGGTACCGGGTGTAATACTTGATCTTGGACATAAGTGATAAATTATTAAGTACATTCTCCCTTTCCCAGTAAGACATCACAATATTAGCCAAACTGGCCCCACATGGCGACCCCATAGCCACCCCGATTTTTTGGAGATAGAAATTCTCTCCCAATATAAAATTATTATTATATAGGATCATATCCAATAATTCGGTAACAAGTGATATTTCATGTGGTGGGGCACCCTTGCTTTTGAGAAAAAAGGCTACCCAGTCAATAGCTATTTGTAAAGGTATACACGTATATAAATCTTTGACATCTATTGTCAAGAAATTGTACTCTTTACAAAATGTAATTTTATTTATTTTGGCTAAAAAAGACCAGGAGTCCTTACATATTTGCTCTTCATCCTTCAGATATTTTTGTAATATTGTATCGACCAGTTTGGCACAAGGGTATGTAGGGGATCCACGCCCATCGACTAAGGGACGCATGGGTGGGTTGAGGAGGTCCTTGTGTATCTTTGGTATACCAAAGATACAAGGAAATCTAGGAAATAAAGTAATAAGATATTTGTGTTGGTCTTGATCAAGTCTACCCTCAAATAGCATTTCGTCTAGGGAGTTTTTAATGCTACTATAAGCATTATTAACTTCAGATCTAGAGCTTAACGAATATGCATCATTTGAAAGTCAAGCATCCTATCAAAATAGTCAATTTTATCAAAGACTACAACTCCTCCTCCCTTGTCAGGCTTACAAATTCTTAAAGAATGTGACTTAACAAAATCCAATAATAACATTTCATCTCTGCCCAAGTCATTGGTACCTGAAAATAAATGCAAATTGCTATATCTCAAATCAAGTTCACAACTGTTCTCAAAGGCTTGGACTAAGGGGTGCAAAGGTGGATTAAACATACTGGGAACCTTAATATTATGTGGGGCATTATTACTAGTGGTATTAGGTTCAAACAACAGGTTAAAATTCAATTTACGAGCAAACATTTTAATGTCTATAATAGTGTTAACTAGATCAAACTTTTGTTGGGGGACATAAGTATGCCCTTTTGATAAAAAGTCAGCAAGATCATCTGGAATAGGCACTGTTGAGTAGTTAAAAATATTTAAGTCACCTAGTTGGTTAGTGGAAATAACCGGTCTCACGACTTCGTTGATGGAAAGAACCGGAGTGTTAAACCCATCTACCAATGAGATATTAGCTGAATTCAAAGATAAATCCATACTAGGAACAACAGTGACTATACAGTCCAGGGCCTCCCCTGTGTTCGGAGGTAGAGCCAGGTTACAAATGCACCTAGTATCTACTGTCTCTGAAAATTCTGTTTCTGTTGTTTCGCCCTGGTTGGTTGCTGTAATTTGTTCCTCTGCTTTGGAATGGCCCCCTGACGGCTGGCATTGTAAAAAAACCTGTTGCTGGCCAATAGGCGTAACATTATAAGCTGGTTGTTGTCTCCGATTCTGTAATCTCTCACTCCTCCTAACACCATGATCCACTAATGTGTCCCCAAAAGTGTCCAGCTCTCTAATGTTATCAGATGGAACCTCACTACCACTAGCTGTAATGGATGTATTAACGTTTCCAATGTTAAAGTTCCATGTTTGCGAAGGCGCTGGAGGTGGATAAGCCACCCCTAATTCATACGCCTTCAAATCACGCTCCAATTTCTTAACTTTATTGGACTTTAGTTTAGTCAGGTACTGATCGATGCTACTAAAGCATCTGCTATAGTCATATTTGTACCTGCTAAATTCCTCGTGTGATTTGATGGAATTATCCAAAACAGTAATTTCTTCATTAAGCTGTGCCACCCATAATGTGTAATGCTTAATCATTAATTTTAATAAGTCCAGTCCTTGTTGGTCAAAGAGATTAATCAACTCTTTGTGAAAATCAGAATTTAAAACTAACCCTGTTGGGTATTGAAAATGCCTCAGGCCTTTTGGGATGACATTACAAGCAATGCATTCATTAAAATAGGAAATTTCCAGTTTAAGTTTTTTAAGCTTAAGTAAAAGTTTGTCAAAAGTTTTCAATTTATCAGCTAGTAAGTTATTTACCTCTTGGCTGTCAGGTGTGTTGTTGGGCATCGTGCGAACTGCCCTTTGCCCATATCCTGAAAGAACAAAGTCCTCGGACAACCAATTGCCCAGTATCGGAGCCCCATCAAGCAAACTGCTAGACGCATTGTTAGACGCATTGTTGCTGGCATGCTCCGTTCGTTCAATAAGGCAAGGTTGTCTCTGTAAATCACCTACTATGCCACTATTTAATGGTTGTTCCACTCCAACTGAACAGTCCGTTGGGGTAAGTGAATTGCTTGTTCGTGGCCGTTGCGATGAGTCAGGGATAGTCGTAGGAACCGACCTGCCATTAGATGTATTTGTTGAGTTTAGTAGAATAACTGTTCCTGGCCGTTGCAAAGGGTCAGGAACTATGGTAGGAAGCACCCTACCGTTTGATGAATTCAAAACGCCAAGATCACTACGTTCATTCAGTAGGGAAGGGGATGCAAGAGTGTTAGCTGGTAGCACAGCGCCCCCTGGCGCATTCTCCGCAAGAGTAGACTTTGAATTGTTTAACGAAAGGCAAGAATAGGTTTTTCATATCCTGCTGTTGAGTGTCAAGCTTGTCAAGTCTCGCACAAAGCGATTCCATCCTCTGGAATAACGAATCAAACAAACTGTCCTGTGCAGCTGTAGACAAAGTAGCTGGTGCTGGAAGAGCACTATTGCAGCTCCTAAGTAATGCTGGAGTAGCATTAGGAGAGAAACCATCACTGCTAACAGATCCGGAAGCCATAAAACAAATAAAACATGGACTAGCTCAAACTGAGAAATGAAACCGGATGCTCTTGCTAAGCATATTACCCAGCATAATGGCCACCATTTTAGATACATGGTAATTGATCAGATACACGACACTATGAGAGGGGCTCCCTTACATTTACTTCTGGAAGCATCAGAATTACGTTGGCAGATTAGATTAAATGCCTACGTTCTACCAGGTCTTAATGAAGGTTGCTCTATTAGCAGCCTCCTTAAATTAAGGAATTTGTCCAGATAAACTTGCATCTTAGTAGTTTTTTATATACTTTATGTAATTTATTTTATTTTATTTTACTATTTCTACTTAGGTAATATCTGGTCTCCGCTTGAGTGACCAGGTTTAGGATATTCTTTGTTTTGTAGTATTTTATTATACTATTTTATCACTAATACTACTCACAATGGTATTTGAGTTAGTGTGATTATTGAGTGTATGCTTTTAAATCTTACATATGGCCATAACCCTGTATGATTGGCCCATTTTCTACGAATCAGTATTGTTGTACTATTTAAGTTGTCTTTTTAAACTGTGTATTGTCTGAGGAAGTCTGTGTACTATCACAGACGAAAAGCGCTTTATGTAATAAACCTTTTTCTAGTCCTGTATCGCTGTGGTTTAATAATTTTTAACCTCATTGCTTTGAATCCGGTTTCATTTCTCATTTTGCTTTCATGTATGCACTCTACATTCTGTGATGCACTGCTCACTCGTTCTCATACACAGTCTTCTGCATTCGTACACACACATTCTGCATCCACGCACACAGCTCATTCGGTCATGCATTGCTCACTCTCATTCATACACACACAGACATACTCCTTTCTTGCACGCATTCACTCACTAACATGCACACAGACATGCACATTTTTCTTTTTGTTCCAAAACCATGGAAGAAATGTTCAGCAAGGTTTCGCTGTGGCCAGTACCAAAGGAAGCCTAGTTTTTGGGGACTACTGCAGTAATGGAAAACCCTACAGCTCAGCAGTCCAAATTTCCATGTCATATTTTTGGTCTTCTCATCTTGAAACTGCCTACTGCAGATGACTGAAGTTCACTAAATAATGCCATACATTTGACTTTACGACTGTACACTTACTACAGGTGAGGTAATGCAAGCAAGCAGAAAAGCACATTGCAGGAACAAACTGTAACAGCCACATTTTAAACCTGTCCCTATTTTTGTGAATGTCAGGAGAGATTGAGAGGTATAGTCTCTGTAGGTACGGGAACATCCTTAGCTGTTAGGTACGGGAACATCCTTAGCTGTTGCAGCCATTTTTCGCATCACTCTCAGACTTCACACTGTGTCCCTCTCGCCTCACTTACTCTCTCTGACACACACAGACTCTGACATTTCCCGTTCAGTACACTCGCAGGCACAGTCTCATCTGCATTTACAAACACACACACATTCTGCTTTCATGCATGCACCGATCACTCGTACATCGCTAACTCCCTCTCATACACACACACAGTCTCTTCTGCATTCACACACATACATTCTGCTTTCACACATGCACTGTTCACTCTCACGCATCGTTAACTCTCTCTCTCACACTCACAGACACAGTCTCATCTGCATTCACAAACACACACATTCTGCTTTCACACATGCACTGCTCAGTCCGTCTCGTACAGTCTCTTCTGCATTCACACACACAGACCTGCTTTCACACATGCATTCACTAACATACATGCCATCAGAATGAAAAACACACTAATACACATACACACACCAAAGCATGGCATACCTCTAAACTCTTGATTTATGTCTTATATTTTAGGTTTTCAGGCAAATCTGGGATAAATCATTAACTACTGAAGTTACAAAATAGCAGACATTTGCCATTTAGACTCCGTAACCGTCAAAAAATCCATGCTAATGCAAAATCTGTTATTCTATCAACTTTCCAACTTTGTAAGAGCAATATTTAAAAATTGCCCCTATTTTTGAGCCTTTGACCAGATTTCTGGCTCAAAGAGGTTGATGGGTATGAAGCACGGTGGGTTGGGGACCAACTGTATAAGAAGAAGAAGAAGAAAAAAAAAAAAAAAATCAGCCACAACAGTAGAACACAACCAATAAAATATTTAATTACACACAGGTGGTATTAACTGGAGGCACAGATTTGTATGCAGTAAAACTTTATGCAATTAACTTAACGAAACAGTTAGGTGAGGATAGTTTTCAAGCACTTTTACTGGCGGAAATACTTGCTCAGATAACGTTTTCAGTCCTGAAGGAAACAGTGGTAGTAAGACAGTTCCACAACAATGCATGCAGTACTTTATAGCAGCTGTTAACCGGGACACCCTTGATGATGTGTATGTGACAGTGTGGGCAGAACATCAGGAGAGGGAACTACTGATTAGACTGTGTTGAAGGTACGTCATGAAGGTGTATACAAAGTCACCTGAAAGAATGAGATACAAAAGAAGGGGGGATGGGCATCCCTGCCATACGCTAAGAAAGGGGAGAAATGTAAACCTGAAAAACTTTAGAGCATTCGTGTAACAGCAAGAGGCTAGGCTGATTTTACAAAGATAAAGGAAAACTTGCATTTGAGTTTACATGTCAGAGCCTGGGCTTTTCCTTTAACTAACAGAAGGCATTAGAGTGCAGTTAGAAAACATTGCAAACTCCAGGTCAAGTTCAGCTTTGAACAGAATGATGAATCTTAGGTTTAAAAAGAAATTAGTCCTAGGACCGGCATATTACATGTGCAAAACTGTCAGAGATAAAATATACAAGCAGCTCCACCAAATGCCTTCATTTTTAATATGTTTACCTGAGCAGTACTCTCAACAAAAGAAATGCAAAAATACTTTCTGTTTATATTCTGATATGGACAATATTCTATATGCAAGCAGGATGCACAGAACCAGCTGACAGGATGATGGTTACAAGCCACATGAAAAGACATACCTCATTGTTGATATCAAACAGACCCTGCTGAATCTTCTTATAGATTTCCTTTGCTGTGTCAATGAATGCCTAGAAGGAAACAGAGCAAAAATGAGTTATGTACTTACCATAACGATAGACCTGTGTTCTGTCTTTCCATGTGGTTGGTTCAACCATTGGATTACCTGATGCGACTTTGGATGCCAGCCATATTCCAAAGACATCAGCCCATCAAGTTCCACCTCCTCTACCTATAATCTCCCTCTCAACTACAATTAAATCAGATGGAGTCTGCCACTCTCTACCCAAGCTGCAGTACTCAAATCCCCCTCCCCCCCCAAAAAATACTAAGGACCCTAAACAAAAGAGGAAAACCGACCTCATCTCTGCCATCCTATAGCTGAAAAACCTGCCACAACAGTGAGGCAGTAGAGAAGAGTTAATCAGATGGAAAGATAACACAGATCTATCATTATGGTAAATACAGAACTTTTGTAATCAATGTTATATTTTCTGCCTGCATTCAACCTGTGAGACAAGAGTGTCCAGCCACGTAAAACTCTAGGGAGGTCTTAAGAAAGGATATTGAGCAATATGGTGGAACCAAAACAGGCTCTGATCCTCAGCTGAATGTCCAATTTATAAAGGCACACAAATGTGTAAGGACCACCAAGTAGGAGTTGCGTAATCATCATCCAAAGCAGCGCTGGAAAAAACAGCTGTAGAAGTCGCCATAGCTCTAGCAGAATCACCGTTTGGTTTACAGCACAAGGGCTTTCCTTTCAAACTGCACCCAAAGGAAATACAATGAGAGAGACACTGGTGTACCCAACTGGGCCTTTGAAAAGGAGACAATACCGTTCAGACTTTCTGAAAGATTTGGTTATGTCCAAATAAATCCTCAATTGTGTACAGACATGCAGACAATGTAAGTAAATATTCTCCTTTGCTGGAAATTTCAGGAAAACACGGACATGAAAATGGACTGATTCAAATTACCTTCTGTAGTCACCTCTGGGATAAAAGCAGAATCTGTGCAGAGGGACAACCCTATCTATGAAAAACTACCTACAAAAAACTATCTATGAAAAACTATGAACAACTATCTATGAAGGAACCAAAGAGAGGCCTGCAGCTCTGACACCCACTTAGTAGAAGTAACCACCACTAAGAATAAAGTCTTCCAAAACAATAGCTTTATATCAGCCAAGGCTCAAATGGAGGTGCAGCCAGCACCCGAAACAGGAAAGGCAAATGCTACGGCAGGACAAAGTCCCAGACTGGAGGATGTGACAAAAAAAGTACCCCTGAGAAAGGCCTTCAAAATTTTGACAGCAGCCAATGGATTATTATCCCTACCAATGTGAAAATTGAAAATCACTGAATTTTATCTTAATAGTAGAGTAAATGGATCCAAAGATAAATTCTGCAAGGACGTCCAGAATCACCTCCAAAGGGGATGGAAAAGGATCTAAAGTAAGTAGAAGGTCACAGTAAGCTGCCTGTCGGGCGCTAGAATCTGCCACATAACACAAGCACCCAGGTCTCTCAACAGCAGGTACAAGTACGACTCAGTCATTGTCCACGCTGGTGTCAACGACCTGAGACGTACCTCCTTGGACTACATGAAAAGAGACATTGAGGAGCTCTCTGATTATGTAGCCCAGGCAGGTATGACCCTGACCTTGAGCAGTATCCTACCTTCACCTAGAATGATGCCACAATACAGTGATAAGATGATCAGCTTTAATAATTGGCTTAAATTCTGGTGTCACTCAAAGGGGATCCAATGTCTGTCTGCCTGGGATGACATGCTGGACAAGCCACGCTGCTTCGCAAGGGACGGCTTGCACCTGTCACCCTAGGCTTCCGGATATTGGCAAAGGCTCTTGCCACCCCATAGTGCCTTTTTTAGGCAAGGCTCAAATTCTAAACCTACCACCCTAGAACACAAAAAAGTAAAAAAACTAAGGGTATTGCTGCTCAATGCCAGAAGTCTCAATCTCAAGATGCACGCACTCGAGGCCCTTCTCAGTATGGAGAACATCGATGTCTGTGCTGTGACAGAAACCTGGTTCAAGGCTCCTGAGAGCACCCCAGCACTAGCAGGTTTCACCTCATATCATGCGTTCCGCCCCAAAATCCGGACAACACCAAGAAAGGAGGGGTGTCCATATTCATAAAGGACACCCACACCTCAAGGTTGGTGGCAACGCACGATGCATCGGAGACCATCCAGGTGCAATTAACCATAGGCAAGACTGCTCTGCAATTTGTAGCATGTTACAGGCCACCCTCTCAAACTCAGGAACCTCACATGGCCTTCCTGAAAACAATGGAGGGATAAATGTATCTCCAAACACCATCATACTAGGTGACTTCAACTACCCTAATATAGACTGGGAACACTACTCAAGCCCAAACACTCTAGCCCAAAGGTTCCTGGAGTTCATAAACTCAAATGCCATGGAACAACTAGTCACCATCCCCACAAGAGGAGAAAACATACTTGATCTCATCATCACGAACATGGGATCACAATGTTCAACACCGGAAGTATACCCCTCACTGGTGAGATCAGATCATAAACTAATCTCGCTGGAGGTCCTCATCCCGCCCCCACCTGAAATAAAAAAGACCACAGTGAAAAACTTCTCAAAAGCAGACTTCACACTTCTAAAAACTAGTGTGGTCTCCTTTATGGCCCCTGAGCCAGTGGTAAACATTACTCAAACCGCTGAATCACTTACAAATGCCTTCTACCAGCACCTACAGGACTGCGTGGATCAGGCAATCCCAAACAAAACTAAGACTCTTTGTACCAAAGGCAAGCGTCCAGTCTGGTGGACCCCAGCCATAAACAAGCTCTACAACAAAAGGAGGAAGCTACTACAAGATAGAGCAAAATCCTTGAAAGGTAAGACACCTTTGATCATTATAAGTAAAAAACTAAGAGCTCTCATAAAATCATCCAAGGCAAATTTTGAGAGAAAAATCGCCAAGGACTCAAAAGACAATCATAAGGCCTTCTTTAGCTATGTTAGAAACCTAGGAGGAAACTCCCAGATATGCTCAGAATTAGGTCAAAATGATGTGAAGATTACTGAACCTACACACATTGCCAACATACTGGCTGACAGGTTCAGTGCAAATTCTCCCCCCTCCCCAAAAGGAGAGATATCTATACCAGAGGATTGTAGCCCCAAACATCTCCAACGCCCAGGTGAGAACTGCTCTCTCCAAAGCAAAAAACACAGCATCCATGGGACCGGATGGTGTCCCCGGCTGTGTGCTCCACGAACTCAATGAGGAATTAAACCCACAGTTAGGACAGCTGTTTAATCTTAGCCTCACCTCAGGATACGCACTCCAAGGAGTGGCGCATGGCGACTGTGGTCCCACTTCACAAGGGCGGTGCCTCCACCGACCCTGGAAATTACCGTCCCATTAGCTTGACAAGCCTTATCTGCAAAGCCATGGAGAGGATCATAATGGAACTCATAAATAAAGACATAGGGAACTTACAGACTTTGGATCCAACCCAGTTTGGCTTTGTCAAAGGCAGATCATGCCTTTTAAACTTGGTTGACTTTTTCGAGACAGTCACCAAGGCCATTGATGAGCGAAAGGCAGTCCATACAGCCTACCTTGACCTGGCAAAGGCCTTCGACACAATACCCCACTCAGGTATCATCGAAAAACTCATCAGCTTGAATGTAAACCCATACATCACAAGATGGGTTGCAAACTGGCTAAGTGACAGAACCCACAGGGTCAGAGTTGCTGGAGCCATGTCAGACTCAAAGCCTGTCACAAGTGGTGTCCCACAGGGCCCAGTCCTGGGTCCACTCTTGTTCGGCATCTACTTTTCTGAAGTACAAGCAAACACAGGAGGGTTATGGCTGACAAAGTTTGCAGATGACTGCAAACTGGGCCATAGTCGAAAACACATCTGACACAGATATCCTTCAGAAGGGCCTCACAGAAGCGGATAACTGGTGCCAGAGCCATGGCCTAAAGTTAAATGCCAAGAAATGCATAGTCATACCCTTCGGGAAAAACAAGGTTACCCCTAGCTACCATATAGGTGGCAATCCACTGAGCACAGAAGAAGTCATCAGGGATCTGGGGACCCAGGTTGACAGTAGCCTTCGCTTGACACTCATGTTGCTAAAGTAGTTAGGAAAACCTTCTACATTGCCCACCTGATCATGAAGGGATTCACATCTAGATCAAGGGAGGTCATCGTCCCCTGTACTCATCACTCATTAGACCTATGATTGAGTACAATGCCCCATTCGGAATGTATCTGACCCGACACCTGCAGCAGCTGGAAAGGCCCCAAAAGTTCCTCACCAAAAGGATAAAGGGTCTCAAAATATGTCTTATGCTGCCCGACTGAAAGAACTCCAGCTCTATTCAGTCTCATACCGCTTGCTCAGAGGTGACCTGTGCTTGACATATAAGGCCATGTCAAACCCTGATTTGATGAATATGCTTCACCTCAAAAATCTAGATCCCTCAGAACCACAAGGGCGGAGACTTAAACCTTGACACGGTTATTAATAGAACGTGCTGGAGGGACAGATTCATCACCCAGAGACTCCCTATGCTGTGGAACAAAATCCCGGTACATGTGAGGCAGAGCACCTCACTGGCCTTGTTCAAGAGGAATCTTGACCAATGGATGGGGGATCGCAGATATACCCCAGGGATTACTTCAGTGTCACTGCTTGACAGAGGCACAGCAAAATAATAGGCATAGTTTTATTCAAACTAAAGGGGTGGTGAAAGCCAAATAACTATGGGCTAGGCTTATAAATGCCCTTGGGCAGATAGCCTAGTATGAACCTATGAACCTATGAAACCTATGAACCTAAATCCTTGACAGTTAGGCGAGAAAGTGAAACATTTCCACTTACTGGCACATACTCTACACATAGACATTTTCTGAGAAGATAACATATGCACCACTCTTTATAAAAGCTTGGCATTTCTGGCTGTGGCGATAGAAGGTACTGCCAGCCATGCCAGGAGAAGTAGGACAGTGGATGTGTAAAGTATGCCAGCATAGTTAGCTGGAATTTTGTAAAGAATTGTATGTCATTTGTGTATCAAACTGATTGTACACATGCTTGTGTTTAAAAATGTATTTGTAAAGGTGCTTGTGTTAAAATGTATCAACAGTGTTACCTTCTGGACAGAAATGTACATGTATTACTGTAACTGCTTAAATGTACACACTGTAACAGCATATACTTTAAGCGAAGAGGTTAATCCACCTGATATTGAAAAAATATTCTTGGAATTAAATTACTTTACGGATTAAGCCAAAAAGATGTTATCCCACAGTTCTGAAGGCAGCCAGATACGCAATGTCTGTGTGAGAGAATAGTTTGTAGCTCCTGTAGGAACAGTGGAATTGTTTTATTGTTCTATGGCTTCCAGATGCTGCAGTAGATCTTAGAAGAGCTCCAGATATGCATGGTGGTAGCACATAGGTGTTAAACCTTAGCAGCTTCTAGTGTTGGTAACAGTGTGGGAACCAAAAGTCAGTTGACCAGATTATGTTATGTCACTCTGTACAGAAAAAGTTTTAATATTACAGGAGACTGAAGTCTCAGAGGCAGACTGCTCTTGGAAACCTGACTAGAAAGACCCTCACCCACATTAACTTAACTAGCTAACAGTAATTCTTTTAGTCAACCAGGAATAGATAGCGAGATTAGCAAAATAACTTTTTTCTGCATCTGTGTGAAACTTTCCATCTGTGTTATTTTCAATATTTCCTGAGACTGTAGCTCTGGTGTTTACTGTAAACAGATACTTAGTAATTTTCATGTTTTTTATTAATTATTAAATATATTTAAACTAGTCATTGTGGCTTTCTAAAAAATATTTAAGTTCTGAGAGTGCTTGCATATATTTATTTGGGGATAACTCTGGCCACACCAGAAAGCCTTGCTGTTTGGTCAACATGATCACTTGTATTAACTTCACTCAGTATAACTGGGTACCCTTTCAAGAGCCTTAGGTAGCTGGCTTTGTAGTGTTTGGTGGCAGTGACAGCTACCTTATAGTCTGGGCAGAAGAGGTCATAGCTAGTAAACCCTTGCCAGCCTTTCCCAGGGTGTGTGTGTGTGTGTGTGTGTGTGTGTGTGTGTGTGTGTGTGTGTGTGTGTGTGTGTGTGTGTGTGTGTGTGTGTGAGTTAAATCTCAAAGTGCGTGTGTGAGCTACTTGGAACAGAGACACGAAGCACTGCTTTCACAGAGTGTGATGGAGGACTTGGCACTCATCTGAAGACTTGACTCCAAAGCTGTGCCAGTAGGGAGTCTTACTGGGGACTTGGAGGGAGACAGAGAAATCCAGACCCTGGGCTGACTACATTTCCTCTGTGCTCTTAAGGGAATTGTGCTTGATGCAGAGAGGTCTGCATCTGGAAATACTGAGTGCATCCATTTACATTTCAAGTGAACATCCCTCTCCAGCGTCAGTGGTGGGGATTCAGGCTCCGTGATTACTGGCCTAGAGAAGGGATGTCACACTGGCCATCAGGGAAATTGGAGAAAACCATGCAGTTAACATGAGTGTCTGAAGGTTCAGCAAATCTAGACCTGCCGGGTGAGAAATCAGATACAAAATGGAATCCAAGACCCATGAAAAGTATCTCAGAACAGGCCAAAGAAAGAGTAACCACACCTGACTGGGCCAAAAGGGGGCAATAAGGATTATAGTAGCTTCGCAACTTGCTGGCTTCTGAATGAACTTTATAATTTGTTTAGAGGATATGCATACAGGAGACCCTGGGGCCAAATATATAGAAGAGCATAATTGGGTGATTATCCCTGAAGGGAAACTAAGGAAAATAACCACTGCATTTGGTGTTTGATGGGGGCACAAAAACATCACAACATGGAGTGACCCAACACCGAAAAATCTGAGCAGCAACTCTTGGATTCAGGGACCACTCATGGAAAAAGAATGCTCCTACTCAGCCTGGCTGCTAATATGATGGATTTTCCCTGGGATATGTATTGCAACCAGAAACTGTTCTCACTGCAAGGTCCTCACGACCTCCTGAAAGAGAGGGCAGGAACGAGTCCTGCCCCTCCCTTTGCTCAGAGACCAAATGACAGACATGTCAGTCTGAAATGAGATCACACCCTTGAAGAATGTTTTGAAAGGCCTGTAACATAAGTTCTCTCACCTTCAAGTGGATGCGAAGATGGGCCTCAGTTGTTGACCAGGTCCCCTGGACAGTCCTCTCTTCATAATGCCTCCCACCCAAGAAGAGAGGCATCTATCATGATCAGGCCCAGGGGGGTGTGACCAGTCTTCCAGTGGACACCAAGTAGGACTTTAACCACCACCTGATCTCATCAGACATTTATCAACACAATGGGGAACTCCATCAGATGTGCAAAGTAGGACCACTGCATTGCCAGTGTCCACTGCAGAACCCTCATTTGCTACTTTGCTAGGGGAACCAAGGAGATGGTGGCCACCACATATAATAACAGACTGAGAATAAGGGAAACTGGAGACTGTCGGTAAGAGAGCAAGGTAATAGCTAGATAACGCAAGGTCATTTACTCTGGAAACTGGAAGTCTTGCAAGCTGAGAAACTGTGTCCAAGTGTCAACCTAAGAACTCTAGCATCTGCACAGGAGAAAGACTGGACTTCTGATAGCTGACCATTATCCCCAACAAACTACACAGCTGGTGTAAGGTGTCCCTGGCTGTGACTAAGGCTGCTCTCATGAAGGGGGTTAGGAGCCACCCATGTAATGGAAGACCTGGAAACCCTGCAACCTGAAACAGGCTGCCACAACTGCCACACACTTGAGCACCAAGGAAAGGGTGGTGGTGAGACCAAAGTGCTCCACATTGTTAATGACTGGTCCCCAGCTGAAAGCATAGAAACCTCCTGGAATGCCTCTCTCTCTGTATGATAGTAGGCATCCTTGAGGTCCATTCAAGCACATCAAGTTGTCCTTCCTCAATACAAGCAGAATTGACTTCACCATGACCATCTGGAACTTTGTTTTACAAAATGACTTAACCTGTTCAAATCCAAAATTGGCCTAAGGTTCTTATTCTTCTTTGGAATGAAAAAGAACCTTGAATATTCAGAGCCACAGTGGTCTGGTGGGACCTCCTGGATGGCTCAATTTTTACTAACAGCTTCTGAATTTCTATGGCTACATCCCTTCTCTGATGGAGTGGCATGTCTGGAAGATTTTAGGACTTAAATTTGGAGTTGGAAAAATGGAACTGTAGAGCCTCTGGACAGGACAAATAACACCCATGTGTCAGAGGTGATGGCTTGACACCCAGAAACTTGGGAGGCCAAATGACCTCCCTCCCAACTCTGCCTCCATAGCCAGACAGTTGGGTCACTGAAAGTGCCTCCACTGAAGCTCTGCTAGCTCCTTGTCAAAGTGTTCTTAACCTCAGGCCCAAAAAGTAAACAGCCATCAAAGGGGGTGTTAATAAAGGATACCTCAAAGCAGTCCACAAAAAAAAAAAAAATCACACAACCCCATCTAAATAAGGTGACATACAGCAATGCCAGCACCACCGGCTTGTGATGTGCCATCAGCTGCGTTAGACAGCAGATGGCTGGACATGTTGGCAATAGACTGTAAAGGTGGACAAATGAGTCTCCAGAGTCTTCTGAGACTCTTAAGTCTGCTATGTCTTAACTGCCCCTTGACACTTCCAACACAATCTCACACTGAAGTTTGGTCAAGTGAGCGAAAAAGTTTAAACACCCTCAGTGCGAATGTGGCTGAGGTGTACAAGTGGTTCCCTAAATGATTAAATGACCGAGACACTATGTGGGAGACGAACCAAGGAACTCTCTTCCGAAATATCCTCCTTAGTGGCCACAGCGAACATAATTGCATTCACAGCAGGGCCTGTACTCCACTGCTGCCATACTTTGAGAGGTGCAAGAATTCTGTTTGGTTTAAGAGTCACTTCCACTGTATAGTGCTCCTTTCGAGCCCTGTGAAAAACTAAGTCAATAAAGGTGTCTGGAGGGGGGAGACCACACTAGGACATGGATGGGCCCATCTGAAGGCCTCAAAAAAGGACTGCTCTGGAAAAGTACAGCTGTATACACTTACCATAAATGTAGATATTAGAGTGTATTCACTGTTGCAGTCATCACACTTGGGTTATCTGCCTGCAGGTAGCCCTCAGTCGGCACAAATACCAGAGTCTTAATATTTCTGCATCAGATGCCGTCACTTCCATGATGTCAGGTGGTCAGGGGTATAAACAAAACAAGACTGGAATGCAGGAATACCAAAGAAACAAACAAACGTAGGCAGAAAACAATTTAATATATCACAGCAAAGCTTTCGGGTGAAACTCTGTTTTAAACAAAGGCCTTAACTTTATTCCTACAGCAGAGGATGGCTTAACCTCAGCTTTGACAGATTTAAAACAGTTTATTCGGAATATAAATTTAAAGGTTCTTTTTGGTTCAAATAATGCTATATCATCAAATAATACTTGCAAAAGACGTAGTACCTTTATACCAGTTAATTTGCCTGTGACAACTGCTTTCCATAATTTATGTGAAGCTGATTTGAGAAAGTTATATGGGACTACAATTAAGAAGAGACAGTATAATTTGAACTATGTTGAACATTGTGCCTTAAAGAAACTGCAATTTGACAATACTATTGTAATGAAACAAGCTGACAAGGGAGGTGCTATTGTTGTTATGGATTGTAATGCCTATAAGACATCTATGCTCAATTTTCTTCAAGATGAGAATGCTTTTAGAAGAATATCATATAATGATGCTAAGAAATGCATTAGTAATGTCAATATGTATATATATATATATATATATATATATATATATATATATATATATATGAGCTACAAACTAATGGTGAGATAGATTTAGATTGGTTTCACTTTTTTACAGTACCCTGTCCCACTATTCCCTTATTATATGGGTTACCAAAAATTCATAAATGTTTAGATAACCCACCCATGAGGCCCATTGTCTCTGGGGGTGGGTGGATAACTGAACCGCTATCTGTTTATCTACAAAAGCGTTTGTACCCCTTATTATTGGAGTGTCCTAATATCTTAAAGGACACAGGTGATTTTTTAAGCAAACTTTCAATTTGGTATAACAGTCTACGTAACAAACTCGATTCAGGTTATTTATTTGTAACCTTAGATATAAATTCTCCTTTTACTGTCATACCAAATGAGTATGGCACTGAGGCTATCAGACAGTTTCTGAATAAGAAAATAGATATACCTACAGGTGATGTTCAAAATATATGTGCATTATTAGACTTAGTTTTGAGCAACAATGTATTTATGTTTGATCAACTTTTGTTTCTACAGCTAACCGGTGTTGCGATGGGAACACTGGTTGCTAATACATATGCTAACCTAGTCTTGTATCAATGGGAATTAGAGTTTATACATGATGGTGTAAAATTTTTGAACAGTAATATTTGCTTGTACCAGAGGTTTGTGGACGATTGCTTTATGGTTTGGAAGGGATCACGCTCTGATCTGCAAGATTTTATAGTATATTTAAACAGTAGTACGAGCTTCTTGGTTTTAAGGAGATTATATCTGAACATGAAGCAATTTTCCTTGATGTTAAGGTATATAAAGAAGAGGGTACTTTACAAACTACTATTCACAAGAAGGATGTGCATACTAGTAGATACTTACATTATAATAGTATGCATGCACCCCATGTTTTAAAGGAATTGTTAAAGCTCAATTTTCACGAGTCAGTAGGTTAAATACAATCGACTCTGTATTTTATATACAGTTAGATGAAATGTTCAATGAGTTTGTTAAGAATGGCTATGACTTGGATATACTGGAAGAATTGAAGAGAATGGTAATACTTAATAGGGATACTACATATAAACCTTACCTTAGGACAGACGCGTGTATGAATGATCATGTGATCATTACATCAGGATCTAACATTGGAAATATAGTTAGAACTAGATATGTTATGAACTTTAGTAGTAGAACAGGTTCGGTTAAATATATTATAGCCAAATACTGGCCTGTGTTGATGGCCTGTCCAGAGGTTAGGCGAATTTTAGGTGAAAAGCCTTACTACTCATATAGGAATATGAGAAGTATTAAAAGCTTATTATGTTATAAAGATTTTAATTTTGGCTTAAAGCTGAATGCTTTCTCTGATCGTATTGGTACTTTTAAATGTATGAGCTGTTCTTGTTGTATAGACATTGCTGCTACCCCTAATTATGCATTTATTCATCCTGTTACTTTAAAAGAGTTTTACTTTAAATCAGTAGCATTCTGTAACAGTGTAAATGTGGTGTATTTGGCTACTTGTAATGCCTGTTCAGCATTCTATGTGGGCAAGACCACACGTAAACTTAAAGACAGAATAATTGAGCATAAGTCAGAGGTTAGAAGGGAGGTTGAGAATAATGCTCTTTTCAAGCATATTAAAACACATGGGAATACGCATTGTTTTAAATTTAGATGCCTAGATTTAGTTAAACCTCAATAGTAGGGGTGGTGATATTAATAATGTTTTAGATATTAAGGAATATGAATGGATTTTAAGACTAGCAGCGGATTCTTCACCTGGATTAAATTCTACTGTTAGCCTAAAGTCTGTTTTAAGTAAAATTCAGCGTGTTAAGCTATTTTAAATATTTCTGCATTTTGTATACATGTTATATTATATTGTGTTTGTCGGTCATGTGATTTTGGCAGCTATCATGTGACTGTTTTTTGCTCCTATTTAAAGCAAGCTGCTTTTGTTTCAATGATTGTTAGTATTGAAGAAGGGTTTCACCCGAAAGCTTTGCTGTGATATATTAAATTGTTTTCTGCCTACGTTTGTTTGTTTCTTTGGTCAGAGGTATAAAAACAGGTAGCAGATGCCATTACATCAGTTTTTCTTGCCCCAAATGTCGAGCCCCCAAATAGGGAGCTAGTATATGGTGTGGAAATCACCACCAGTAAAAAGTAAATACCAATACCATTAGGAATAACGGGGAAAAGCCGAAAGACAACAACAACAACAATTAGGAATAGCCATAGAGAGGAGAGATGGAAGATAGAGAAAACCAGGGGTCTGGAGGGAGGGAAACCTGGACTGCAACAGTGAATACACGAACATCTACATTTATGGTAAGTGTACACAACTGTACTATGTTCTTCGTGTTTCACTGTTGCAGTCATCACACTTGGGTTGATTCTCAAAGCTAAGGAAGGGTGGAGGCAGTAAAGAAGAGTTAGGGCTGGCCAGTAGGCCCTGCAAGACTGCTGTAGCAAATCCTGCCCTGGATTTGGAAAAGATAGGCAAGTGGTAATGCTTGGTGAAGTTGTGTACAGAACTCCAGGTTGCAGCTTCCAGAATGTCCCTGGTAGGGACTCCCCTGAGAAATGCTGTAGAGGTAGATGCAGCCCTGGTAGAGTGGGGTCTGATCCCCTGTGGGATAGGTTTTCCATGGTGTTTGTAGCAAAAAAGAATGCAATGGCCTATCCATGTGGAAATGGTTTGTTTTGAAATAGCCTTCCCCTCTGCCCCTGCAGCAAATGCCACCAGCTGTTGATCAGATTTCCTTTGAGGTTTAGTCCTGTCCAAGTAGAATCTAAGTTGTCTGTGCATGTCTAAGGAGTGCAGAATCCGTTCCCCTTTGTTCTGTGGATTAGGAAAGAAGGTTGGCAAATGTATGGACTGATTAAGGGCCACACTGGATACCACCTTGGGCATTGAGTGATTAGTCCTGAGGAACACCCTGTCTGCATGAAAGATGATGAAAGGCTCCACTGCCATGAGGGCCTGTCATACAGATACCCTTTCTTGCTTAAGTGATTGCTAAAAGGAAAGCTGATTTCCAAGAAAGGAATTTTAAGTCTGCAGTGGCAGCTGGCTCTTGCACAAGCCAGTGCATTTCTTTGTGCCAGTCCCAAGCCCGGATAAATGGGGAGGGTTGCGTCAGGAAGGGCATCTGGTGTAAAATTGTGCCACATCACACATGCAAAAAACTGTAAAGAAAATCATACCAGATCAGTCGAGGCCTGGGTTAACAACGACCGCCACCAGTACTGTTGGCCAACAGGGTGCTGGTGGAAATTGGGCTACTGTTGGCCGAAGGAGGAGAAGAGGAGGAAGGCATGCCCGAAGGCAGGTAAGGGCTAGGACTGTGATAGTGAGGGTCGGAACTTTGAATGTTGGCAGTATGACTGGTATAGGGAGGGAGCTAGCTGATATGATGAACCGATGGACGGTTGGTATATTGTGTGTGCAAGAGACCAGATGGAAGGGGAGCAAGGCTAGGTGTATCGGAGGTGGTTTCAAATTGTTTTATCATGGTGTGGATGGGAGGAGAAATGGCCCGCATTATCCTAAAGGAAGAGTATGCTAAGAGTGTTTTGGAGGTGAAAAGAGTGTTGGATAGAGTGATGTTTATGAAGCTGGAAATTGATGGTGTAATGATGAATGTTGTTAGTGCATATGCTCCACTGGGTGTGCGATGGATGAGAAAGAAAAATTTTGGAGCGAGTTGGATGAAGTGGTGATGACTGTACCCAAGGGTGAGAGACTGGTGATTGGAGCAGATTTCAATGGGCATGTTGGTGAAGGGAACAGAGGGGACGAGGAAGTGATGGGTAGGTATGGTGTTAAGCAAAGGAATGCAGAAGGTCAGATGGTAGTGGATTTTGCGAAAAGGATGGACATGGCTGTGATGAATATGTATTTTAACAAAAGGGAGGAGCATAGGGTGACATACAAGAGTGGAGGAAGATGCACACAGGTGGATTATATCTTCTGTAGAAGGGCCAATCTGAAGGAGATTGGAGACTGTAAAGTGGTGGCAGGGGAAAGTGCAGTTAAGCAGCATAGGATGGTGGTTTGTAGGATGACATTGGTGATCAAGAAGAGGAGGATGAGTGTGAGGGCAGCACCAAGGATCAAATGGTGGAAACTGAAAAAGGGTAATTGTGAAGTGATGTTCAGGGAAGAGATAAGACAGGCACTGGGTGGCAGTGAAGAGTTACCGAATAGTTGGGCAACTACAGCAGAGCTAGTAAGAGAGATGGCTAGAAAGGTGCCTGGTGTGACATCTGGAAAGAGGAAGGAGGACAAGGAGACCTGGTGGGGGAATGAAGAAGTACAGGAGAGTATACAGAGAAAGAGGTTGGGGAAGAAGAAGTGGGATTGTCAAAGAGATGAAGAAAGTAGACAAGAGTATAAGGAGATGAGGTGCATGGCAAAGAGAGAGGTGGCGAAGGCTAAGGATAAGGCGTATGAAGAGTTGTATAAAAGGTTGGACACTAAGGAGGGAGAAAAGGACCTGTACCGATTAGCTAGACAGATGGACCGAGCTAGTAAAGATGTGCAGCAGGTAAAGGTGATAAAGGATAATGAGGGAAACATACTCACAAACGAGAATAGTGTGTTGAGCAGATGGAAAGAGTACTTTGAGGGGTTGATGAATGAAGAGAATGAGAAGGAGAGAAGGTTGGATGATGTGCGGATACTGAATCATGACGTGCAGTGGATTAGCAAGGAGGAAGTAAGGATAGCTATGAAGAGGATGAAGAATGGAAAGGCTGTTGGTCCAGATGACATACCTGTGGAAGCATGGAGGTGTTTAGGTGAATTGGCAGTGGAGTTTTTAACTAGATTGTTTAATGAAATCTTGGAAAGTGAGAAGATGCCTGAGGAATGGAGAAAGTGTTTTGGAATCGATTTTTTAAGAATAAGGGTGATGTGCAGAACTGTAGTAACTACAGAGGGATTAAACTGATCAGTCACAGCATGAAGTTATGGGAAAGAGTAGTGGACGCTAGGTTAAGAAGGGAGGTGATGATTAGTGATCAGCAGTATGGTTTCATGCTGGGAAAGAGCACTACAGATGCAATGTTTGCTCTGAGAGTGTTGATGGAGAAGTACAGAGAAGGTCAGAAGGAGTTGCATTATGTCTTTGTGGAATTAGAGAAAGCATATGACAGGGTGCCTAGAGAGGAGTTGTGGTATTGTATGAGGAAGTCGGGAGTGTCAGATAAGTATGTAAGAGTGGTACAAGATACGTACGAGGGTAGTGTGACAGCGGTGAGGTCTGCGGTGGGAGTGACGGATGTGTTTAAGGTAGAGGTGGGATTACATCAAAGATCAGCTCTGAGCCCTTTCTTATTTGCAATGGTGATGGACAGGTTGACAGATGAGATCAGACAGGAGTCCCCGTGGACTATGATGTTTGCAGATGACATTGTGATCTGTAGTGAGAGTAGGGAACAGGTGGAGGAGACCCTGCAGAGGTGGAGATATGCTCTAGAGAGAAGAGTAATGAAGGTCAGCAGGACTAAGACAGAATATATGTGTGTGAATGAGAGAAAGGATAGAGGAATGGTGATGATGCAGGGAGTAGAGGTGGCAAAGGTGAATGAGTTTAAGTACTTGGGATCAACAGTTCAGAGTAATGGTGAGTGTGGAAGAGAGGTGAAGAAGAGAGTACAGGCAGGATGAAGTGGGTGGAGAGGAGTGTCGGGAGTAATTTGTGACAGACTAGTACCAGTAAGAGTGAAAGGGAAGGTCTACAAGAGGGTAGTGAGACCAGTTATGTTACACGGGTTGGAGACAGTGGCATTGACAAAAAGGCAGGAGTCAGAGCTTGACGTGGCAGAGTTGAAGATGTTAAGATTTGCACTGGGTGTGATGAGGAGGGACAGGATTAGGAATACGTATATTAGAGGGTCAGCCCAGGTTGGAAGGTTTGGAGACAAAGCCAGAGAGGCAAGATTACGTTGGTTTGGACATGTGCTGAGGAGGGATGCAGAGTATACTGGGAAAAAGATGCTAAGGATGAAGCTGCCAGGTAACAGGAAAAGAGTAAGGCCTAAGATAAGTTTTATGGATGTGGGGAGAGGATATGCAGGTGGTTGGCGTGACAGAGCAAGATGCAGAGGACAGGAAGAAATGGAAACAGTTGATCTGCTGTGGCGACCCCTAATGGGAGCAGCTGAAAGAAGAAGAGTGGAAGCTGGCTCAAAAGGAGGAAGGGTGAGCTTTTCCAATACAAAGCTGAGGTCCCAGGCTGGAGTTGGAGCTCTCCTGGGTGGTCGTCGATTTTTGGCCCCTCTGAGGAACTGCTTAAGCAGTGGATGAGAGAAGAGGGGTGGTTCTGTGTTATAATGAGCTGAGATGGCTGAGGCATGAATTCTGATGGAGGAGAAAGACAGGCCCTTATGAAGCATCTCAGTTAAGTATTGTAGGATCTGAGGTAACTTGGGCACTGTTGTGCTCATCCCTTGAGATTGGTTCCAGGCACAGAATCTTTTCCATTTTTCAGCGCAAGACTTTCTGGTACTAGGCCTCCTTGCCTCTAAAATGATATCCATCACTGGTTTACTGAGGGATGGGTAAAGGAGAAATTGTGTAATTAGCCAGGCTGCTAGACTCAGTGTTTAAAGTTGAGGATGCAGAATTTGGTTCTCCTGCTGAGAGGATAGAGTAGGAGTGAGGCAGGTGCCATGGGGCCCACAGTGACACATTGTGCAAGAGGGGATACCAGTGTTGGCGTGGCCAGTCTGGTGCAATCAAAATTGTCCTTGGTTTGTCTTGTTTGATCTTTAGTAGTACTTTGGAGAGCAGAGGCAGAGGAGGAAAGGAATAAACTGATAGGTTTTTTCAGCTGAAGAACAGAGCATCCACTTTCCAAGCTTATTTGTGGGGAGTCCTTGTGCAGAAGTTGTCCAACTGATAGTTTTGGGGGGAGGCAAATAGGTCTATATCTGGGCTCCCCCCATTTGCTTGTCAACATGTTGAACATCCTTGGTTCCAGTTTCCACTTGTGTGGGTCCATCTGCCAGTGCATTTAGTTTTCCTGATAGAAACTGAGCTTGTAAATGTATCTGATAGCTCAGGGCTGTGTTCCACAATGCCATGGCTAGTCTGCAAAGGGGGTAAGAATGTGTACCCCCTGCTTGTTTACGTACCACAAAACAGTGGTGTTGTCCATCTATCATTAATTGCTCTGGAAGAATGTGGTCCTTGAAGGCTGTCAGAGCATTCTGTACAGCTAACATTTCTTTTTGATTGATATGCAGGTGCATTTGACTTGGGTTCCATTTGCCCTGAATGCACTTCCCTGCCAGGCGGGCCCCCCATGCATAGTCTGATGCGTCTGTTAAGGTTTGGGCGGCAGGGGGTAGTGTGAATGGTAGTCCCTTGTTTTGGTGGCAGGCCTCTGCCCACCAAAGGAACTCTAGGCATAGGCAAGGTATGATAGGAATCATTGCCTCTAGAAACTGTGAATGTTGACACCATAGGCTTTTGAGTTACCACTGGAGTTTCCTCATATGCAGCCTTGCATATGGAATTAAAAGAATGCAGGAGGCCATGAACTCCATGGCTTGCAGTATTTGCCTTGCAGATAACTGGGTTTTTGTGGCCAATTGAAGTAGGTTGTCAAATGAATCCGCTTCTCTGGCGTGAGGAAAGCCATCTGGGAAATTGTATTCAAGCTTGCTCTCAGGAATATAATTTGTTGACAGGGTACCAGTTGTGATTTCTTTTTGTTTATGGTGTACCCCAGACAAGTCAGTACCCTTTGAAGAAAGGCCAGATGATTCAAAAGTATGTCCTGGCTTTCTGCCTGAATTAGACAATCGTCCAGATATGGTTATATTTGAATATTTCTTTGCCTGCAGAATGCAATGACTGGAGCTTGGCACTTTGTGAATACCCTGGGCACAGTAGATAAGCCAAAGGGCAGTGCAGAGAACTGACAGTGCATGTAGCCTGCTTTGAAGCGTAGGTATTTTCTGCAAATATACCTGCACATCCCTAAGTCTAGTGTTGCCAACCATGCATCTTTGCCTAGCACAGGAAGCAGCTGGTGAAGAGTCAGCATCTTGAATTTTGGAATCACCAGAAAGGTATTTAGAGTAGAAAGGTCCAGAACAGGACACCATGTACTGACTTTTCTGGGTACCAGGAAAAGTCTTGAATAGAACCCTTGTCCCTTTTCCTCTTCTGTTACCAACTGAATAGCCCCCATGCTTAAAGAGAGTACTTGATTTTGGACCTCTGCCCACTGATATGGAGGTAAATCTGGCCACTCGCTTGGTGTTGGTAAGGTGTGGAAGTGAAATCTGTATCCTTGGGACATTATATTTAAAAGCCATTTGTCCTGGGTAATGATTTCCCAGTTTTTGGCCTGCAGACCAATCTTTCCACCTAAAGGAGCATTCAGTTGGTAAGTGCTTGGAGGTTTTAGAAGCAAGTCACTGAGACTGTTTTCCATAGCGGGGAGTCTTACTACTCCCTGATTTGAGTGCGGAAACCCTCCACTGCTTAGTCTTGTGTGTCCCCTGGGACTGGAACCTGGGGTTTCTGCTATGTCTGGGTTTGGCTTGAGAAGACCTTGAAGAGGCTGGAAAGAACCAATTCTTAGAGGGCCAGTGCCTACTAAATCTAGGAGGCTGAACTTGTAAGAAATCTAACAGTCTGCATAGATTTAGCTTTATATTCCATCTTTTTTAAGAACTTCCTCAGCGTTGTTGCCAAACAGGCTGTCCTGATTTAAGGGAGCATCCAACAATTTAGCTTTAACATGATCAGGTAAAGATTGCTCCTTAAGCCAAGCATGCCTTCTGAGCACAGAACCAGTAACAGCAGCCCTACAAGAGGCCTCTAAGGAATCAAATCCACATTGCAAAGTACGTTTTCCAACCTGTTCAGCAGAATTAATTAAATCCTGCAATTCTTTATTTTCCGCACAGTCAGGAATCAACATAATTTTCTGTTTAAGCAATCCAATAACATGTTGCTGATACTTTCACATATAAAACTGGCACTTTAAAGCCCTAATGGCCAAGGTTGCAGAAGTGTAAACCTTCTTACCCCATCTATCCAGCGCCCTGGAGTCTATCAGAAGGGGTAGGATTTTTAGCAGTAGAAGCCTTAATGCCCTTGGGTCCCTGTGAAATAGTCTCTGGATCCGCAACAGGATATTTAAAAAGGAACTTGTGTGAATCAGGAACCCTGTAATATCTGTCAGGTTTTTTGGGAGCAGGAGGCAAGGAATCAGGGGCCAAACTAGATTCCGAAAAAGCATCAACAATGTCTAGTACTGGAGGAATAGCTAAAGGCCTATGCTGAGGCAGGAGTAAGAAATCCCTAAGCCTCTTTTTTGAATCCGAAAAATCCAGGCTTTCCCAGTGGAAATGCTCCCTTAGATTATGCAAGGTTTCACCAAACGAAGAATCCTCTGGAGGGGAAGCAGAGGGAATAGAGTCCTCTGCATCAGAATCCTCATAGGTAGATAAGGGCAAATCTAGATAATCAGCAGAATCAGAAAAATCAGAATCCTTGTCAGAAGAATCAAATAACTTCAGTTCTAGGTCTCTTAGAAGGGGGAGGCCGGCTTCCGCCGAGTTACAAGATCTTCAGCCATTCTTATCACTTGTTTTTTAGGCATAGAGGCGTGAGCATGCGCGGCCTCCTGGGCGTCATTTTTTTAGGCATGGTTCGAGATTTAGGCCTAAAAGAAAGAGGAGGTGTCTGTTTAATATGCACATCCGTAGGCCTGAATACAACCTCAGAAGCCGGTGCCTGCACAGCGGCTCCGGACCCATCCAAGGTAGAGACATCCGCAGGTTCCATAATTGAAGCATCTCGTGGCACACTGGATTCTGAATGGGTCTCAGTAGAGACCTGCGAATCAGAAGTAGCAGGTATCAGGGGCTGCGAAAGCACCTCGCTGAGTACCAGCGAACTGGCGACTGGCTTAGGAGAAGCGGCATTGGCAGTTTTGGACCTCGGCGACCTGTTTCTGTCTTTATCCTTGTGTTTTTTTGGAATCCCAATAGTCAGATGGCTAACCAATGACATTTCTGGATAATTAAACAGAGAACCGAAGTATTTTGAGGCAAAAATATACCGAAGACGGATAGTGCGCTGATTATTTTAAATAAAGCACAAACCCGACAGCACGGTACGTTGTGGTCAGGGCCTAGGCAAGGAATACAGCACGAATGAAAATCTTTGAGGTATTTGCTTTCCACAAGTAATGCAATTATTAACTTTTACTGACATCTGTAAGGAGCAAGAAAAAGTTTCCCCAATGGGGTACTTAGCTTTAGTTGAAGACTTCAGTTCTGAATCTCGAAAACGAAAATTTCAGGAGTCGGCCGACCGGCACTTGCAAACTGGTGCTTCAGGCACCCTTCAGGCACCCCACGGCAAGAAAGACTGATGTAATGGTGTCGGCTGCAAGTTTTATACCCCTGATGACCTGACGTCATGGAAGATGGGACAGCAAATGACACAGGACCCAAGACATTGTTAATCAGGCCGACAGAGGGCTACTGCAAGCAGATAACCAAAAAGTGATGACTGCAACAATGAAACACAAACATCATCTTGGTTTTGAGCTTCTGCCCAATGATTTGGAGGAAGGTCTGGAAACCCGCTTGGGGTTGGCAGTGAATGGAAATAAAATGTGTACCCCTGGGACACAATGTAGGACCCATTGGTCCTGAGTGATGGGCATCCAGTTTTTTGCATCAAGGGCAAGTTTTCCTCCTAGGGGCACAAGCAATTGGGCAGGGCTGGGAAGTAGAATTGAGAAGTCACTGTGAACTTTTTCCATAGGGAGGTGGCTTACCACTCCATTCTAGGGGTGGGAGCACTCCATTGCTTAGATCTCTGCATACCCGGAGACTGTAGCCCGGGTGGTCTGCTTCCCCCGAGTCTTGTTTGGGAAGGCCTGGAGGGGGCTGGAAAGGACCAGTGTTTTAAAGGGCAATGCCTACTGAATTGAGGTGGCTGCACAGGTAAGAATTCTTTAACAGATTGCATAGATTTAGCTTTTTCTTCCATCTTTTTAAGAACTTCTTCTGTTTTGGTGCCAACCAAAATGTCCTTATTTACAGGAGCGTCTAGTAATTTGGATTTGATATGATCTGGCAAGGTCTACTCCTTCAGTCAAGCATGTCTTCTCAGTACAGAGCCAGTGACTGCAGCCCTGCAAGATGCTTCTAGGGCAAAAAAAAACACACTGCAAAGTATGCTTATTGGGTTTGCAGAATGCATAAGCTCTTGCAAATCTTTATTTTCTGCACAATCTGGAAATATTACCATTTTTTTGTTTAATGAGTTCCATAATATGTTGCTGGTACTTCAGCATGTGAAACTGGCAATTCAATGCCCTAATAGCAAGAGTTGCAGAGGTGTATACCTTCTTACCCCATATGTTTAAAGCTCTGGAATCCCTGTCCGAAGGGGTAGGATTTTTGGCGGTAGTAGCCTTAATACCTTTAGGTCCCTGGGAAATGATCACTGGATCAGCAGTAGGATTCTTGAAAAGAAACTTGTCAGAATCAGGTACTCAGTAGTACCGGTCAGGTTTCCTAGGGGCCGGAGGGTAAGATGTCTGGAGTAAGACTGGATTCCATGAAAACATCATCTACAACATCCAGGACAGGGGGAATTGCTAAAGGCCTGTGCTGAGGTAGCTCTAAAAATTCATTGAGTCTCTTTTTGGACTGAGGATAGTCTTGGCATTCCCAATGGAAATGCTCTCCAAGTATACAAGGTTTCAGCAAAAGAGAAATCATCTGAAGGGGAGGCAGAAGGAATGGATTCCTCTGCATCTGAATCCTCATAGGCTGATAACAGCATGTCCTGTTAATCAGAAAGTTCAGAGTCATCGGACTCCTGGTCTGTAGAATCTGAAGGCAACTGAATTATTTGTCTCTTAGCAGGGGAAGGCTGGCTTCCCCTAATTACCATTATAAGGTCTTCAGCCATTCTAAGCATTTGTTTTTGTGGCATGGGGGCCTGAGCATGCACTTTGGTCCTCGGTTTTCTAGGCGTAGTGCGTACTCCAGGCCTAAGAAACTCGGTAGTTTTAGCTAAAAAAAGTCGGTTTGATTCTAACATTGGTAGGTCGAAAAACACCCTCAGAAGCCGGTGCCTGCACAGCAGTTTCAGACCCAACAAACTTAGAGACATCCGCTGGTTCCATAGTTGAAGATGCATCTCGTGGCATACCGGACTCCGAATGCATCTCAGCAGAGGCCTGCGAATCCTTAGAAGCAGGAATCAGGGGCTGCGAAAGCGCCTCACTGAGTACTGGCGGATTGGCAACTAGCTTAATGGAAGCATCGTCTGCAGTTTTGGACGTATGCAGTCCGTCTCTGTCTTTATCTTTACGTTTTTTCAGAATATCAGTAGTCGGATGGCTTACTGAAGCCATTTCAGAATATGGCGATCGAGAGCAAAAGAATTTAGCGAGGAGAGCCCAACGACAAATGGTTCGGGCATTAAATAAGGCACAAAACCGACAGGGAGGGATGTCGTGGTCTGGGCCTAAACAGGTGACGCAATAAGAATGAAAATCTCTGAGGTATTTGCTTTCCACTGGCAAGACAATTAACTTTTTCTGGCATTGGTTAGAGCAAGAAAAAAGGATCCCCAACAGGGTATTTAGCTTTAAAAGACTTCAGGATTATTAAATTCGTAAACAAAAATTCAGGTAGCGGCCGACCGGCACTTGCGAACTGCTTCTGATTCGGGCTCCTCGGCAAGAAAGACTGATGTAATGGCGTCCAGCTGCCTGTTTTTATACCCCTGACAACCTGACGTCATGGAAGAAGTGACAGCATCCGACACAGAAATACTAAGACTCTGGTATTTGGGCCGACTAAGGGCTACCTGCAGGCAGATAAACCCAAGTGTGATGACTGAAACAGTGAAACACAAAGAACATCAGAGCTTTGGCAGTCCAAACCCTACACTGATGAAGCAGCTCCAAAGGATCACCAAAGGACAGGTCATCACTGGGGATTAGGACGACTGCTTCCTCTTGCATCGCTTCTTGCTCAAAACTTCCCACCCTGGAGAATTGAGAGAGAGGAGCAGAAGGACAGGGGGCCCTTGAATGTAGGTGGATTGTCCCAGAGCAAACAGAGACATGTCCACAAGTACAGACATCAAAGATGGACAGATTCCAGTGGCAGAGGACTACTCCTTCACCTGATGTGAGAACATCCTCTCTATAATCTCGAAGGAAGAAACTGAAGTTGGCCACCCGAAGCCTGCACACCTAGGATTTGAAGAGCCCAAGGGCACAACAAATTCCAAAGCTGCTCCAACCTGCCCTTATGCCGAGATCAGAGCCAAACTGTCAAGAGCAGAGACACAGAAGGAGGGACAAACTTGAAACCAGAATCAAACACAATCCAGAAAACCTCTTCTTGACATGTTGGCTCCAAGATCTGCTCAGGTCCTAAGCTGCCAGAGTCAAGGAAACCATGTTAGGTACAGTAGTGGAAATCAGCCAAGCCGTCAGATCTAACCGTAGCGGAGAAAAGGCAATCGGCTGCAATGACCTTGGAACTGTAGGGCCCAAGGCAGAAAACCAACTTGATGGAGCCAAATCCTTGGGCTGCAGACCCAGAGCCAAAGGGATCAGTCCTAACTGCATCTGAGGCCTGTAAAAAATGACCACATTATATGCACCAAGTCAATGGGTCTTAAACTCCTAAATTGAATGGAATGGCAGAGATGATGAAGCCAGCAATGAAGACTTTAAGCTTCGCCTGCTGGATGAAAATTCAAGACCTTCATATCCACAAACAAATGGACCTGAGATCTTAAGAAAAGTGTAGGAGCAAAACTACAAAGAAAAAAAAAAAGGGAAATGTGGGAAAAATACATACACGGGAGGAATGAGATTTAAAAGAAGGCAGGACTTAAATGAGCTATGTAATGTTTCACTGAAAATGATTGGGTAGATAAGTGCTATAAAATATTTGCAACTGGGAGAGTGTCACAGTATAGTTTGTGATGTAAAATGCTTGCAACTAGGATTGTGCCAGTGTGGTTTGTTTTCATTTATATAACTGTATGACTGCTCATCTCATAAGTGATGGTTTAATAAAGTTGTTTCTTGTTTAAAAAAAAGAGGCAGGAAATTAATAATTTATTTAATGTTGTTTAAGATTACATGATATGTATCAATATTTGTCAAATATAATGTTTGTTAATGCTACTTGGCTAATACAGTATGATTACTTCTGAATAAATGTAAATTTGCATATGTCACACATGACAATTCAGTAAAAGCATTTAAAAAAGGCAAGCCGATACAAACCAAAAAAGCTCAGACCTGGGGCAGAGACAGGGATGTCCTGCCCAAGGAAGCTCCCTTCAACAAGAAAGTCGGAACAGGTGGTGATTAGGTCAGAGGTGTCAGAGCCGAAAACAGCCAAAACTGCTGGGGGAGCCAAAGGTCTTGGGACTTGTTGATCCACGGACTAGAAGAGGAGGAAGACATTTTTGGGCCCCTTCAAATGTCTGGGATCCCTACAACCCTCCTTATGACCCTGGTGACCCTTACCACCCTTGTTGGAAGAGGTGCCTCCAGCCAGCAACAGTCCTTTTACGACCAACTTGTCCCTTCAATCATTAAACTTACAATTGCCAAAGTCCTCACAGATAGTGCACAGCGAATCAAGATGAGTGGCCCCAAGACAGAATGCACACCTAATATGAGCATCTTGAGAAGGAAGCCTGTGATTGCCCACTGCACACATTCTTCTGAAAATCCTTCGACCACACTAACACAAATAAGAACCCTGATACCAAAGACACAGCAAACAAGCACTAAAACACTAACTACACTGGGTGAAAAAAAGCCTGCTAACAGGACCACCACACATAATCCTAACAACCTGTACTATCTTCTATCGGGGGGGGCTATCAGCAGCAACTATCAAAACACCAAAACGAAGGTACAGAAAAAGGGAACAAGCCAAACTACAAACAAAAAACTTCACAATGAAGGGTACATCCCCATGGAGCTAATGAACAAACTGTTGTCCAGGAATCGCAGCAAATGATCAGAGGTAATCTTAGTTGAGTGTGAGATTATGATAATGGTACAGGAGGTGCAGCTAAGTGGGCTGAAGTCTTTGGAAAATGGCTGGGCTTGGATCAGAGTTGGATCTAATAGCACACATGTTAAATCCAGAAGGAAAAGAATTTCAGATATGTTATTTAGCACAGCACAATCCTTTAAGTGTGACATTTCAGTATTCATAAGTGCCCTTTGGGCACTTGCTGTGGTACAAAAATATGTATGTCAAACAGAAAGCCAATCATGCCTGCCTGAGAGATGGGACACTTACCTGTGCGATGTGCCTGCCTGAGAGATATCGGGACACTTACCTGTGGGATGACTAGAAAATATAAACCATGTCACCTCTACTAACGGAGAAAATAACTTGGCCCAATTTAAAACCAAATGAATTGCACAGGTTTCAAAATGCACCTTAGAAACCGTATTACAACAAAATGGCAATTTGTAGTTGGGGGAGGGGATATTCCCTTCCTATTAATAGCACTCACACACATGCATACTGTATTTAAGTATAGAAATTTCCAGATTTTACTAAACATTCTGACACTTTCCCCAAAACAGCCTTATCAGACTCTTTTTAGTCCTGTTAAATCACTTCTACATCTATACAAATGTAAATACTAAATCGTCTTGCCTATAACACACTCAGACGCGTGTAACAGTTTACCCACAGCTGCATGCAACTACAGCTCTCACTCTTCCTATAATATGTTCCATTAATGTACAGAAGCGCATATGTTCCTGTTCTTAAAACTCCTGTACCTTCACTTTATTACTGACTACACATTCAAAGTAATCCTACCACTCTCTCAGTAAATATCATCTCTCTTTGCCTAAACAACTATTTTTGTAAATGTACAGACAAATCTCTCTCAAGAACCTGACTGTAAATATGTTCTGAATACTGTCTTGATATTTCTTGTGGTAGTTCAAGTACTTCTTTAGAAAACTGCTTGTGATATATAAACTAACAATTTTATTTGTTTTGCTGCTTCATTCGCTTTTCATTGTCAATGTGTATTTTATTGGTTTGGAGCTTTTCTCCCTTTGCCCAGTTGGACTGTTCCAATACATAAACAAAATAATAAAGGAGTGCCCATATTTGTATGTGTGTATGTAAATGTCTCACCTCAAATGCTTGAAACATGACTACTTGTGTTACAGGTTCAATTATGCTCACCCAAAACACTTTTGCCACATTTGTTTGCTTTGTATGATTTTTATCAGTGTGTTTTCTAGAATTAGTCTGCCCTGTGGTTTGTACATCGCAGCATCCTGAGAAAGTACAGTTATGTATGCAAACTTACCAAGAGCACATTTTTGAATGATCACTGCTGTAATAGCTCAAGCTATATGGGTTCCATCCTGCTAGCGTATAACATCTTCAGGGCACCTTTCATGTGCACAAACCATTAGGCAGTTCAAGCCGAGCTGTCTAAAAAGATAGGATTTGGGTGCCAAGCCCCTCAGAGCTTTCATGCCAAAAGAGATGGAGGTTGAGCCCAGACAGGATATAGCTAGATAAAAAATATACATGTCAACACTCTGGAAAAGCGAAAAAAAAAAAACCTAAGGGGGACAGAGGGATGGAGTGGGTATTGCAGTAGAGATCATTGCACATATACTGTTCTGGTAAGTTTACTTACACAACTGTCCTGTGTTCATCATACTGATCACTGCTGCAGTACCATTATGGGTACATTACCTTAGCTTACTAAATTTGGGAGGTGGAAAGAGAAGAGTCCAGGAGCCACTGAAGAACAGTCCTAGCAAAGCCTGAGTTGGCCCTATTGAAAGCATCTTAGCTTAGAGTGCTTTGTAAAAGTATGTATAGAAGACCAAGAAGTACCTTCTAGAACACTTCTAGAATCCAACCCTTTCCATCCAAAAAAAAGAGATGAAACCAAGGCCCTAGAAGAGTGGGCCTTGACTCCGCTTAAAACATTTTTGTATAGGCTTAGACAACAATTTGGAAATGGTCTGTTTTGACACAGGCTGTCCCTTCTTACCTTCAGAAGAAATTAGTTTTGTCAAGATAGTACCAAAGTTGTCTGCGGACATTCATGGTATGGAGTATGCTTTCTCCCTAATTTTTAGGACCAGTAATGAAGACAGAGATGGACAGTTTTGCTTAAAGTAAACTTGGATACCACTTTAGGCATAAAAGGAGGATTAGTTCTCAAAGAAATCCTGTCCCTGTAAAAAATGACAGGGTTCACTCACCGTAACAGCGTGCATCCCAGATACTCTTCAAAACGACAGGGTTCACTCACTGTAACAGCATGCATCTCAGATACTCTTCTTACAGCAGTCGTAACAAACAGTAAGGCTATTTTCCATGTTAAGAACCTCAAGTCAGCCAGGTTAGCTGGTTAAAATGGAACAAGTGTTAAGCTTTGACACACAATTAAGATCCCAAAAAGGGGCCACGGTTTACTAGGAGGCCTCCTGTGCAACACCCCTTTCAAACACATTAGGACAGGACTGTACTGAAAGAAGATCCATGGGCAGACATGTTAAAAGGCCCAATAACGGAACCTTGGTAGAGGAATAAGAAAGGAAACAGCATAGTAACCCACAAAAACATTGTAAAACCAAAGCATTAGCCATGGGTAGGTGCTGGTTATGCTGCTGGCACCACTTACAAAACCTTTTCCATTAGGTTACATATAGGACTTCATTAGAAACTGCTGCATCATCCTTAGTAAACAAATGCCTAAAAGGAATTAAGACCCCAACATACAGGCAGAAAAATGATGTTGATCAGTGTCACAGTGCATCAAACATCCCTGGTTCTTGTACGAGTAGCTCCAGTCTATGAGGCAGCTTGTGGTAATTGCTGCAAGCCATTTCCAAAAGAAGAGAGAACAGCCATGCCTGGGCCAGAAGGGAGTCACCACAGTGACTTTTGGGGATTCCTTCTGAATCTTCAGAAAGTACAGTTGTGTACACTTAACCATAAATGTAGATGTTCGAGTGTATTCACTGTTGCAGTCATCGCATTTGAGTTATCCCTTTCAGGGTAGCCCTCGGCTGGCCTGAATACAGAGACTTAGTATTTCTGCGTTGGTTGCTGTCGCTTGAGGACTGACGTCAGGTCGTCGAGGTATAAAGGAAGGCAGCAGACACCATTGCATCCATTTTTCTTGCCCTAAACAGTCGGGAGCCCCCAAAATAGGAGGCCAGGGTCTGGTGGCAGAACCCCACCAGTGGAAAACAAATACCAATATGTCCCCCCTGAAAGGAAAGGAGGATAAGGAAGAATGGTAACAAAAGGAGAAAGGAAGGGAAACCAGGACTGCAACAGTGAAAACATTCGAACATCTACATTTACAGTGCATGTACACAACTGTACATTGCGTATACTGCAACAGCGAATGCACTAACATCTACATTTATGGTAAGTGTACACAACTGTACTTTCTGCAGCGAATACACTCAAACATCTACATTTATGGTACGTGTACACAATTGTACTTTCTGTACAATAACAGTGAACACATTCGAACATCTACATTTATGGCAAGTGTACACAGCTGTACTTTGTGTGTATACTGCGACAGTGAATACACTCGAACATCTACATTTATGTTACGTGTACACAACTCTACTTTGTGTATACTGCGACAGTGAATACACTCGAACATCTACATTTATGGTAAGTGTACACAAAGTACAGTTCTGTACAGTTACCATAAATGTAGATGTTAGAGTGTATTCACTGTTGCAGTCATTACATTTGGGTAATCATCTGGCAGGTTGCCCTCAGTCGGCCTGATTAACAGTCTTGGGTCCTGCATCGGTTGCTGTCCCTTCTTTCATGACGTCAGGTTGTCAGGGGTATAAAACATGCAGCCAATGCCATTACATCAGTTTTTCTTGCCCCAGATGTCAGGTGCCCCCCCCTAATGGGGAGCAAATAAAATTAAAAAACACAAAATTATACCTCCAACCAAAAGCAAATACACCAAAAAGTTTTTTAAGCATAGTAAAGGAAAGTAGAGGTATAGCCAGAGAAAAGTAGGGGGCTGGAGGGAGGGTAACCAGGACTGCAACAGTGAATACACTCGAACATCTACATTTATGGTAAGTGTACACAACTGTACTATGTTCGTGTTTCACTGGTGCAGTCATTACATTTGGGTAGATTCCCAAAACTATGGTTGGGAGGAGGAGTTTATACAGCATTAGGGCCCGCTATAAGGCTCTGCAAGACAGCAGTGGCAAAGCCAGCTCTGGATTTAAAGAAAATTGGTAAATGATAATGCTTGGTGAAAGTATGTACAGAACTCCAGGTAGCAGCTTTTAGAATATCCCTGGGTAGGAACACCTCTGAGAAAGGCTGCAGAAGTAGATGCAGCCCTGGTGGAATGGGATCTGATCCCCTGGGGGGATATGCTTTCCATGGCACTTGCAGCAGAAATGAATGCAATGGCTTATCCATTTAGAAATGGTTTGTTTTGAAATAGCCTTCCCCTCTGCCCCTGCAGCAAAATGCTACCAGCAATTGTTCAGATTTTCTTAGAGATTTAGTCCTGTCCAAGTAGAATCTAAGTTGTCTGTGCACATCCAATGAATGCAGAATCCATTTCCCTTTGTTCTGTGGATTGGGAAAGAAGGCTGGCAAATGAATGGACTGATTAAGAGCCACACTGGAAACCACCTTGGGCATGAAGGACGGATTGGTCCTGAGAGATACCCTGTCCACATGAAAGATGATGAAAGGCTCCACTGCCATAAGGGCCTGTAATTCATATATCCTTCTAGCTGAAGTGATTGTTAAAAGGAAGGCTGTTTTCCAAGAAAGAAATTTTAAGTCTGCAGTAGCAGCTGGCTCGAAAGGAGGTAGAGTGAGTTTCTCCAATACAAAGTTAAGGTCCCAGGCAGGGGTAGGAGCTCTCCTGGTTGGTCTCAAGTTCTTTGCCCCTCTGAGATACTGCTTGAGCAGAGGATGAGAGAAGAGGGATGGTTCTGTGTTGAAATGGCTGAGGCATGGATTTTAATAGAGGAAAAAGACAGGCCCTTGTGAAGCATCTCAGTTAAGTATTGCAAAATCTGAGGTAAATTGGGCGCTGCTGTGCTCATCCCTAAAGATTGGTTACAGGCAAAAATCTTTTCCATTTGTCAGCATAAGATTTTCTAGTACTAAGTCTTCTCGCCTCCAAGATGACATCCATCACAGGTTTGTTGAGGAATAAGGGTGAATTTAAGTGATTAGCCAGGCTGCAAGGTTCAATGTTGGAAGCTGAGGGAGCAGAATTTGGTTCTCCTGCTGAGACAGCAGGGAAGGAGTCTGAGGCAGGTGCCATGGAGATATTTGTGACACAGTGCGCAGGAATAGGTACCAGTGTTGGCGCGGCCAGTCTGGAGCAATCAAAATCATCCTTGGTTTGTCCTGTTTGACTTTTAGCAGAACTTTGGAGAGCAGAGACAGAGGGGGAAAGGCGTAGACGGATAGGTTTTTCCAGTTGAAGGACAGAGCATCCACTTTCCAGGCTCGTCTGTGGGGAGTACTTGTGCAAAACTTGTCCAACTGGTAGTTCTGGGGGGAGGCAAATAGATCTATGTCTGGGCTCCCCCATTTGCTTGTCAACATGTTGAAAATACATGGTTCCAGTTTCCATTCGTGTGGGTCCATGGGTTTTCTGCTTAGTCCGTATGCCAGTGTATTAAATTTTCCTGGCAGGAATTGAGCTTGTAGGTGCACTTGGTAGCTCAAGGCTGTGTTCCACAATGCCATGGCTAGTCTGCAGAGGGGTTACGAATGTGTATCCCCCTGCTTGTTTATGTACCACATAACTGTATTGTTGTCCGTCTTTACCATTAGTTGTGCTGGAAGACTGTAGTCCTTCAAGGCTGTCAGAGCATTCTGTACAGCTAACATTTCTTTATGATTGATAGGTGCATTTGACTTGGGTTCCATTTGCCCTGAATGCACTTCCCTGCCAGGTGAGCCTCCCATGCATAGTCTGATGCATCTGTAGTTAAGGTTTGGGCAGCAGGGGGTAGTGTGAATGGCAGTCCCTTGTTTTGGTGGCAGGCCTCTGCCCACCATAGAAACTCCAGTTGTAGGCAAGGTATGATAGGAATCATTGTTTCCGGGCTGTGACAATGTTGACTCCATAGACTTTTTAAGTACCACTGTAGTTTCCTCATATGCAGTCTTGCATATGGAATTACAAGAATGCAGGAGGCCATGAACCCCAAAGCTTGCAGTATTTGTCTTGCAGATAGCAGGGTTTTGTGGCCACTTGTTTGAAGTAAGTTAGCAAATGAATTTGCTTCCCTGGAGTGAGGAAAGCCATCTGGGCAGTTGTATTCAAGCTTGCACCAAGGAATGTAATCTGTTGACAGGGTACCAGTTGAATTTCTTTTCGTTTATGGTGTACCCCAGACAAGTTAGAACCCTTTTTACAAACACCAGATGATTTAGAAGTATGCCCTGGTTTTCTGCCTGAATTAGACAATCGTCCAGCTATGGATATATTTGAAAATTTCTTCGCCTGCAAAATGCAATAACTGGTGCCAGGCACTTTGTGAATACCCAGGGCGCAGTAGACAAGCCAAAGGGCAGTGCAGAGAACTGATAAATGCAAGTAGCCTGCTTTGAAGCGTAGGTATCCTCTGCAAGATTCCCTGATTGGGATGTGCAGGTATGCTTCTTTTAAATCTAGAGTTGCCAACCAGGCATCTTTGTCTAGCATAGGAAGTAACTGGTGAAGAGTCAGCATCTTGAATTTTGAAATGTCCAGAAAAGTGTTTAGAGTAGACAGGTCCGGGATTGGATGCCATGATTTGTCTTTTCTGGGTACCAGAAAAAGCCTGGAATAGAAACTTTGTCCCTTTTCCTCTTCTGGTACCGGTTGAACAGCCCCCATGTTTAAGTGGGAAAGTACTTGTTTTTGAGCCTCTGCTCACTGATTTGGGGGCAGGTCCGGCCACCTGTTTGGTGTTGGCAACATGTGGAAATTAAATCTGTATCCCTGGGACACTACATTTAAAAGCTATTTGTCCTGGGTTATGAGTTCCCATTTCTTTGCATGAAGAGCAATCTTTCCCCCCAACGGGGCAGTTAAAAGATAAGTGCTTGGTAATTTTAAAAGGAAGTCACTGAGACTGTTTACTATAGGGGGTGTCTTGTTATTTCCAGATTTGGAAGTGGAGGCCCCCCACTGCTTAGTTCTGAGAGTCCACTGGGACTGAAACCTGGGGATTTTGCTGCGCCTGGGTTTGGCTTGAGAGGATCTGGAAGGAGATGGAAAAGACCAATTCTTAGTAGAACAGTTCTTACTAAATCTTGGAGGTTGCACTTGTAAGAAATCTTTAACAGTTTGCATAGATTTAGCTTTATCTTCCATCTTTTTTAGAACTTCCTCAGCCTTACTGCCAAACAGGCTGTCTTGATTTAAAGGTGCATCCAACAGTTTAGCTTTAACATGATCAGGCAAAGATTGCTCCTTAAGCCAAGCATGCCTTCTAAGCACAGACCCAGTAACAGCAGCCCTGCAGGAGGCCTCTAAAGAATCAAAACCACATTGCAAAGTATGTTTTCCTACTTGTTTAGCAGAATGCATTAAATCCTGTAAAATCTTTATTTTTCACACAATCAGGAATCAACATCATTTTCTGTTTAAGCAGTCCAATAATATGCTGTTGATATTTTAATATATGAAACTGGCAGTTTAAAGCTCTGATTGCCAAGGTTGCAGAAGTATAAACCTTTTTACCCCATCTATCCAGCGCCCTGGAATCTCTATCAGGAGGGGTAGGATTTTTAGCAGTAGAAGCCTTAATGCCCTTGGGCCCCTGAGAAATGGTTTCTGGATCTGCAACAGGATCTTTGAAAAGGAACTTGTGGGACTCAGGAACTCTGTAGCATCTGTCAGGTTTACTAGGAGCCGGAGGCAGGGAATCAACTGGATTCCGAGAACACAAACAATGTCTAGTACAGGAGGTATAGCCAAAGGCCTATGCTGAGGTAGAAAGAAATCCCAAAGCCTCTTTTTTGAAACAGAAAATTCCTGACTTTCCCAGTGGAAATGCTCCCTTAAAGTATATAAAGTTTCCCCAAAAGAAAAATCCTCAGGAGGGGAGGCAGAGGGAATGGAATCCTCTGCATCATAAGTAGGTATGGACAAATCCAGGTCATTAGAAGAGTCAGAAGAAACAGAATCCTGATGAGAAGGTTCATAATCAAGCTCAGCCCTAGGCCTCGGGGGGGGGGGGGTGACTACCCTTGATTAGAGTAATTAGATCTTCAGACATTTTGATAATTTGTTTTTTAGGCATAGGGGCCTGAACATGTGGCCTGGGCATCAGCTTTTTAGACACAGATCGAGATTTAGGCCTTAGTAATGAAGGCGGTGTCAATTTAATATGCAAGTCTGTAGGCCTAAATACACCCTCAGAAGCTGGTGCCTGCATAGCGGCTCCAGACACATCTAAGGTAGACACATCCGCAGGTTCCATAGGTGAAGCATCTTGCGGCATACCAGACTCCGAATGGGACTCAGTAGACGCCTGCGAATCAGAAGTAGCGGGTATCAGGGGCTGCGAAAGCACCTCACTGAGTACTGGCAAACTGGTGACTAGCTTAGGAGAAGTGTCGTCGGCAGTTTTGGACCTCGGCGGCCTGTCTCTTTCTTGTCTGAGGGTTAGGAAAGAAGGTGGGCAAATGGATGGATTTGTTGAGAGCCACACTGGGCACCATCTTGGGCATGAAGGATGGATTAGTTCTGAGGGATACCCTGTCTGTATGGAAGATGATGAGGGGTTCCACTGCCATGAGTGCTTGAAGCTCAGAGACTCTTCTAGCTGAAGTGATGGCCAGGAGTAAGGCTGTCTTCCAAGAGAGAAATTTTAACTCTGCCAAAAAAGCTGGTTCGAAAGGAGGCAGGGTGAGCTTTTCCAAGACAAAGTTAAGGTCCCAAGCTGGTTTTGGTGCCCTTCTGGGGGCCTCAAGTTGTTTGCCCCTCTGAGGAACTGTTTGATCAGAGGGTGTGAAAAAAAGAGGCTGTTCAGTGGGAAAATTAGATAAATAGCAGAGGTATGAATTTTTATAGAGGAGAAAGAGAGACCACTGTGTAGTAGGTCAGCTAAGTAATCCAGGATGAGAGGGATGGAGGCCTGTGCCGTACTGGCCCTCTTAGCCTTGATCCAGGTGCAGAACCTTTTCCATTTATCTGCATAAGACTTTCTGGTGCTAGGGCATCTAGTCTCTCAGATAACATCCAGAACCGGTTTAGTGAGAATGGCAGATTGGTCAGGGGTCAGGGTATAAGCCACACTGCCAAATTCAGTGTCTGCAATTGGGGGTGCATGAATTCCACTTCCCTCTGTTAGGAAGTTGGGAATCTGAGGAAGGTTCCAAGGGGACAGGGGGAGCAGGATGTGCAGCAAGGGGTACCATTGCTGTCTGGACCTATTAGAATGGTCCTTGGCTTTTCCTCCCTTATTTTGGTCAGTACCTTGGAAATGATAGGTAGGGGAGGAAAGGCATAGACTGAGAGGTTTACCCAAGGAAAGGACAGGGCATCCACTTTCCATGCCATGCATTTGCTGAACTGATGGTTGGTGTGGAGGCAAAGAGGAAGACCTCCGGGGTTCCCCATTTCTGAGTTATTAGTAAGAAGATGTTTGTTGAGCTGCCACTCATGGGGGTCCAAAAGTTTTCTGCTCAACTGGTCTGCCAGGGAGTTGAGAGTCTAGCAGGTATTGCAGGCCATCATCTCTTTTTGAATGATGTGCAGGGGGAGTTGCTGGGGGTTCCATTGGCTCTGTATGCAGCTGCCATCCAGGTGTGCACCCCAAGCATAGCCTGATGAGTCTGTGGTGAGGGTTTGGGTGGCAGGGTGTGGAGAGAAGGGCAGTCCTTGTTGTGGGAACAGGTTGTTGCCGACCAAAGAAATTCCTTCCTCAGGCAAGGAATAATAGGTAAAAGAGTTCCCAGATCTTGAGAGTGTTGACACCAAAGGATCTTTAGGTACCACTGAAGTTTCCTCATATGCAGTCTGGCATATGGAATAAGGAGTATGCAAGATGCCATGAACCCCAGGGCTTTCAGGATTCCCCTTGCAGAAAGCTGGGGCCTGGTAGCCAGTTGAGAGAAGTAAGCTGATAGGAAACTGTTTCTCTGGTGTTAGGCATGCCATCTGGGATGGTGTGTCCAGATTTGCGCCCACAAAGATTATCCTTTTGGTGGGTACTTGTTTAGATTTCTTTTTGTTGATTGTGAAACCTAAGGAGGTTTAGCAGGCCCTTTACAAAGGCCACATCTTTGAGTAGCTTTTCCTGGCTGTCTGCCTAAATAAGGCAGTCGTCTAAGTAGGGGTAAATTTTAAAATTTCTTTGTCTGCAAAAAGCAAAGCCAACTTCACGCTTATGACAGAAGTGGCAAACTTCACAACTCCCATGCTGACGGACAACAGAGGTACGACTGCTGAATCCTATACAAATGCACTCATGTCTGCTGAACCTAGGGGGCTGCACCTGCAAGAACTCTAAGAGTCAGCATAGATTTTGCTTTTTCTTCCATCTTTTTTAACACCTCTTCTGCTTTTGTACCAAATAAGTTATCTTTGTGCAAGTGTGCATCCAACTATTTTGATTTGACATGGTCTGGCAGGGGTTGTTCCTTAAGCCATGCATGTCTTCTAATCACAGATCCAGTGACTGCTGCCCTGCAAGGAACTTCTAAGGCATCAAAAATGCAATGCAAAGTGTGTTTAGTTACTTGACCAGCAGAGTGCATTAAGTCCTGTAAATCTTTAGATTCTGCCCATGCCAGAAAGGAGAATTTTTTTTGTTTAAGGAGTTCCAAGCTATGCTGCTATTTATGCATATGGAACTGACAATTCATTGGCCTGATAGCAAGAGTAGCAGAGGTGTATACTTTTTTTTACCCAATCTGTCCAGTGCTCTGGAATCCCTGTCTGAGGGGGTGGGATTCTTAGCTGAAGGTAGTTTTAACCCCTTTTGGGCCTTGGGTAATGACCTCAGGGGCTGTTGGGTTCTTAAAAATGTATTTACTCGATAGTACCGGTCTGGTTTTCTGGGAGCAGGAGGAAGGGCATCTGGAGTCAAGCTGGGTTCAAAGAAGACATCATCCACCACATCTAGGACTGGGGGGATGGCTAAGGGCCTGTGCTGTGGAAGAACCAGGAACAGAGTGTCTTTTTAGACTGTGGGTAGTGTTTTTGACTCTCTCATTTGAAATGTTCCCTTAAAGTATACAGGGTTTCACCAAAGGAAAAATTCTTTGGTGGAGAGGCTGAAAGAATAGATTCCTCTGCATCAGAATCTTCATATGTAGAGAGGGGCTGCATGTCTTCGTAGTCAGATGCATCGGATTCATCTGAAACTACTGGAGACCGATCTCTTTCTTTTTGAGGGAGTGGCTTGGCTTCCCCTAAGCAGCATGATAAGGTCTTCTGCCATTTTAAGCATTTGTGACTGAGGCAAGGGAGCAGACACCAGAGAATGACTAGTAGTCGGTTTCTTGGGGGTGGTTTGATCCCTGGGCCTAAGGAACTCGGTAGTTTTAAAAGGAACGGTAGCCATGAAAAAAGACATCAGTTTATGCCTGGATTCGGTGTTGCAAAGGACTTCCTTGGAAGCCGGTGCCTGCACAGTGGCTTTGGATCCATCCAAGGTAGAGACGACCGCAGGATCCATACATGAAGAAATGTTCTGCAGCATACCAGACTCCAAAAGGGTCTCAGTAGCGGCCTGCAAATTAAATGAAGCGGGCATCAGGGGCTGCAAAGGCACCTCACTGAATTCTGGAGGACTGATCACCTTGGCGGTAGCATCATTGGAAGGTTTGGTCCTTTGTGGTCTGTCTTTATCTTTATATGTTTTTGGAAGATCTGCTGTCGGATGGCTTACCGAAGCCACATTGGAATCAGAGGACTTTAATCGGAAATATCTGGATACAATAAGTGCCCGATGACGAATAGTTCCGGCATTAAAAGCACAGAACAGACAACAAGGGACTTCATGGTCTGGATCTAGACAGGCAACGCAGTAAGAGCGGAAGTCCCTGTGTGGTATTTGCTTTCTAAAGGTGAGACAATTATTAACTTCTTCTGACATCGGTTAGTGCAAGAAAAAAGGACCCCCAATGGGCTACTTAGCTTTCGAAGACTTCAACTTCAATTCGGAAACAAAACTCAAGTAACGGCCGACTGGCACTCGTGTGAACTGCTTCGGGCTCCATGGCAAGAAAGACTAATGTAACTATGTCAGCTGCCTTCCTTTAGACCACTGACGACCTGATGTCTGTCCTCAAGTGATCGCAACCGACGCAGAAATACCAAGTCTCTGGTATTCAGACTGGTGATGGCTACCCTGGCAGGGATAACCCAAATATGATGACTGCAACAGTGACACACGAAGAACATCTACTCTGGATATCAGTGGAAAGGGTGGAAGAAAATACAGGAACATTCCTGTCCAAAGAAAAGACATGCCCTTCCAGACCTTCTTGCATGGAGTCTTGGAGAAGAATTTTGCCAGCTGATGGTTCAGAGACAAAAAGGTCTACCTAAGGAATTCCCTGAAGATGGATCAAAACTTGGAAGACTGACGGATCTACTTACCATTAGTGAGGATCTGCCTTTGTCCTGTTCAGGTGGTCTGCCAGACAATTTTGCAACAATTTAATTAAGATACCTGTAGGACTAGAATGTCCTGTAAAGCTATGTCACGTACTAACATGGCTAGTCTCCATAGGTGGCAAGATCTGCCCCCCCCCCCGCTTATGTATCACATCATTGTGGTGTTGTCTGCGACTACTTGAAAAGGTCTTGGGGAATCAAAAATGATTGAGAGAGTTGAGAGCCTTAAGAGCTAGCATCAGTTATGTTTGTGCACTTTGGTGCACCTTTTCTGTCCCACAGACTATGCATTTTATCCTGCTTGATACTGGTGCCCAAGCAAAGTCTGCGGTGTCTGCTGAGAGACTTCTCTGTTCTTTTCACAAATCCCATTAATAGAATTTGTAAAATTACAGGATGTTGTAGCTGGGACCAAAGAGGCATCAGATACCACTGCATCTTCCTGGTGCTGAGCCCAGAGACACTACAGGTACTATTGCATCTTCCTGGTGCTGGGCCCAAAGAGACTTCAGGTACCATTCCATCTTTCTCGTGGAATCTTGGAAATGTCATGGATGCCATGAGACCTAGAATAGAGAGGCAATCCTCGTAATGATCAGAGTGGAAAACTCTAGAATAGATCTAAATATAGACCCGTTTTTCCTCTGGAATAAACACTTTGTATTGAGTTGTCTATCAGAAAGTCCAATTGGGTTAGAAGGTGTCCATTTTCAGGAAAGGCCTGGGGGGGGGGGGATTCACAATATTTCAAAAATCTAGTACAAATATTTTCAATCAAAAAGTATGATGGGCTCATATTATGAGTACAGAAGGAAGGAGATTTTAAGAAGAGGGGCATGGGTAGGGTTGTCTTCAGGTATCTTAGGTGAATAGGAAGAAAAAAGGTAGACGTGCTCAGAGATGAATTAAATAAGGTGAGATAGTGGGGCTGAATTAAATAATTAAATAAGGTGAGATAGTGGGGCTGAATTAAATAAGGTAAGATAGTGGGGCTGAATTAAATAAGGTAAGATAGTGGGGATGAATTAAATTAAATAAGGTAAGATAGTAGGGCTTAATTAAATAATTAAATAAGGTGAGATAGTGGGGCTGAATTAAATAATTAAATAAGGTAAGACAGTGGGGATGAATTAAATCATTAAATAAGTTAAGATAGTGGGGCTGAATTAAATAATTAAATAAGGTGAGAGATAGTGTGGCTGAATTAAATAATTTAATAAGATGAGATAGTGAGGCTGAATTAAATAAATAAGGTGAAATAGTGGGGCTAAATTAAATAATTAAATAAGGTGAGAGAGTGCGGAAAACAAAAGGAAGAGAGTAGGAGGCCTAGAAGATTGTGAATGTGATCTAGGTTGAAAGGGGTGAGTAAAGTACAGTGAGTAAGTTCAGCCAGGCTTGGCACAGGAGCAGGTCCCAAGATTTTGTAAGGTATTCTTTTAGGGAGTTTAGAAACAGTTTTGGTGGTTAGAGAGAAGGAGTTCCATTTTTTTTGCCACCAAGTATGAATATAGGCTTTGTCCATGGGATTTATTTGGTTTACTTGTGTTGAGAAGTTGTTTGCCTTCTGATCGAAGAGTTCTTTTAGGGCCATTTAAGTTGATTAAAGGGATAAAAGTTGGACAGGCTAATGGTTTGTGTACGATTTTATGTACTGTTTTAAGTTGAATGTAGGAGAGGTGGAGGGGGAGTTCCAGCCAGCTAAGAGTATGCAGAACTTTACAGTGGTGGGTAAAGGAGGGTGAACTTGTCAATTTTGCTGTAGCAGCTTTCAAGTTTAATATAGATTGTTGTAAATTAATTAGAACTGGTGCTTCATATAATAGTGAGGGCAGAAGGTAGGGTTCTGGCTAGAGTAATTTTTGTGTGTGCGCTCAGAAAATAACTGTTTCTGTATATCATGCCTAGTTTTTGAAGTTTTTTCTTGATATTGCTTTGGATGTGGCAGTCAAATTTAAGATCTTCTGTTATGACTCCTAATAGTATGGTATGGTGGACTAACTATTTCAGTGCCCCTTGCCGAAAAGATTTCGAAAGATGCTTTGTTAGGGGTGTGAGATTTGGGGGTAGAAGAGGAGGATTTTTTTTTAGGGGTTGAGTAGGAATTGTGCCATTGCAAGCCAGGTTTCAACACATATGACAGCTTGTTGAGGTGAGTTAAGGTGTTTGAAGAGCAGATGGTAAAGTAGGCTGCATATTGAATCAAGGTGCCTTTACAAGGTGATGAATGTAGGTTACTGATAAAAGTATTGGGAAGTAAAGGGCCAAGGATGGATCCTTGTGAGCCTCCTGTGGAAGATGGAAGGTATGTGGAGATGGATCTTTGTGGGACTCTTGTGGAAGTTGAAAGGTATGTGGAGATGGATCATTGTCATTTTACAGCGTGCTGCCTGTTGGCAACGTAGCTAGCGAAACCACTGAATAGATAGAGGCGATAGTCCCAGGGAGGAAAGCTGATTGAGGAGTTTACTGTCAGAAACCATATCAAAGGCTTGTGAGAGATCTAGAAATACGGGTGTGGGGCTAGCAGGGTTATGACTAGTATACGTAGCAACAATGAAGTCACACAAGGACTTTGGCTATATAATTGTGACTTAATGAAATGTTGAGAGTATAGTGTGAAATTGCTGTGAGAACATCCTATCTGCGGAAATTAGCTAGTCATTTTAAGGTACAGTACTTCTTGTAGCAGCTAGCTTGGAAACTTATTAGAATTTTCTGTACGCATTCTTTCTATGTTTAATATACTTAAATCTTCCTTGAATGCCAAACTATGAATATTTTTTTACATTTGTGCTATTTGCTTTATTATTTAAGTAAAACCTATTTTAATGATCTCTAAGCTAGTGTGGCTGGTATTTATTTATTACACTAGTATTTAGTTCCTTAACTCAGAAGAGGGTAACCATTTACACTGAGGAATAACCAACTGTAAGGGCCAGCCACTGGGGATGCACAAGCCAGTGCATTTCTTTGTGCCGGTCCCAAACCCGGATAAATGGGGAGGGTTGCATCAGGCAGAGCATCTGGTGTAAAACAACCAAATAATTCATGCGGACACCAGTAAATATTTCCATACCGGATCGGTAGAGGCCCGGCTGCTGGCAGAAATTGGGCTACTGTTGGCCGAAGGAGGAGAAGAGGCGGAAGGCATGGCCAAAGGCAGGAAGAGAGGAGAAAGGCTAGGACTGTGGTAGTGAGGGTCGGAACTTTGAATGTTGGAAGTATGACTGGTATAGGGAGAGAGCTAGCTGATATGATGGGCAGAAGGAAGGTTGGTATATTGTGTGTGCAAGAGACCAGATGGAAGGCGAGTAAGGCTAGGTGTATCAGAGGTGGGTTTAAACTGTTTTAACATGGTGTGGATGGCAGGAGAAATGGAGTAGGAGTTATTCTGAAGGAACAGTATTCTAAGAGTTTTTTTGGAGGTGAAAAAGAGTGTTGGATAGAGTGAAGTTTATGAGGCTGGAAGTTTATGAAGCTGGAAATTGATGGTGTAATGATGAATGCTGTTAATGCATATGCTCCACAAACTGGGTGTGCAATGGATGAGAAAGAAAAACTTTGGAGTGAATTGGATGAAGTGGTGATGACTGTACCCAAGGGTGAGAGAGTGGTGAGTGGATCAGATTTCAATGGGCATGTTGGTGAAGGGAACAAAGGGAATGAGGAAGTGATGGGTAGGTATGGTGTTAAACACAGGAATGCAGAAGATCATATGGTAGTGGATTTTGTGAAAAGGATGGACATGGCTGTGGTTAATATGTATTTTAACACGAGGGAGGAGTATAGGGTGACATACAAGAGTGGGGGAAGATGCACACAGGTGGATTATATCTTATGTAGGCAGGCCAGTATGAAGGAGACTGGAGATTGTAAAGTGGTGACCGGGGAAAGTGTAGTTAGGCAGCATAGGATGGTGGTTTGTAGGATGACATTGGTGATCAAGAAGAGGAGGAGGAGTTTGAGGGCAGCACCAAAGATCAAATGGTGGAAATTGAAAAAGGGTAATTGTGAGGTGAAGTTCAGGGATGAGTTAAGACAGGCACTGTGTGGCAGTGAAGAGTTACCAAATAGCTGGGTAACTACAGCAGAGCTAGTAAGAGAGACTGCTAGAAAGGTGCTTGGTATGACATCTGGACAGAGAAAGGACGACAAGGAGACATGGTGGTGGAATGAGGAAGTACAAGAGAGTATACAGAGAAACAGGTTGGCAAAGAAAAAGTGGGATTGTCAGAGAGATGAAGGAAGTAGACAGGAGTATAAGGAGATGAGGTGCATGGCAAAGAGAGGTGGCGAAGGCTAAGGATGAGGCATATGAAGAGTTGTATGAAAGGTTGGACACTAAGGAGGGAGAAAAGGACCTGTACCGATTGGCTAGACAGAGGGACCGAGCTAGGAAAGATGTGCAGCAGGTAAGGGTGATAAAGGATAATGAGGGAAACATACTCACAAGCGAGGAGAGTGTTGAGCAGATGGAAAGAGTACTTTGAGGGGTTGATGAATGAAGAGAATGAGAGGGAGAGAAGGTTGGATGATGTAGGGATAGTGAATCATGAAATACAATGGATTAGCAAGGAGGAAGTAAGGATAGCTATGAAAAGAATGAAAAATGGAAAGGCTGTTGGCCCAGATGACATACCTGTGGAAGCATGGAGGTGTTTAGGTGAAATGGTAGTGGAGTTTTTAACCAGATTGTTTAATGAAATCTTGGAAAGTGAGAGGATGCCTGAGGAGTGGAGAAAAAGTGTTTTGGTACCGATTTTTAAGAATAAGGGTGATGTGCAAGCTGTAGTAACTACAGAGGGATTAAATTGATCAGTCACAGCATGAAGTTATGGGAAAGAGTAGTGGAAACTGGGTTAAGAAGGGACGTGATGATTAGTGATCAGCAGTATGGTTTCATGCTGGGAAAGAGCACTAAAGATGCGATGTTTGCTCTGAGCGTGTTGATGGAGAAGTACAGAGAATGTCAGAAGGAGTTTAGAGAAAGCATATGACAGGGTGCCTAGAGAGGAGTTGTGGTATTGTAAGAGGAAGGCAGGAGTGTCAAAGTATGTAAGAGTGGTACAGGATTTGTACAAGGGTAGTGTGACAGCGGTGAGGTCTGCTGTGGGAGTGATGGATGCGTTTAAGGTGGACGTGGGGTTACATCAAGGATCTGCTCTGAGCCCTTTCTTATTGGCAATGGTGATGGACAGGTTGACAGACGACATCAGACAGCAGTCCCCGTGGACTATGATGTTTGCAGATGACATTGTGATCTGTAGTGAGAGTAGGGAACAGGTGGAGGAGACCCTGGAGAGATGAAGATATGCTCTAGAGAGAAGAGGAATGAAGGTCAGCAGGAGTAAGACAGAATATATGTTCATAGTTAGGTACTAGGCTATCAGCCCTAGGGCCCATACAAGCCTAGCCAAAAAATGTACCCTGACTTTCGCCACCCAAGAAAATTATTTTCCTGTGCCCCTGTCGAGCAGAGTCACAGAAGTGATCCCCGGGGTAAATTTCCTATTTCCCATCCAATCAAGATTTTTCTTAAGAGTACTAAAGAGGAGCTCTGTTTGACATAGATAGGTAGTCTGTTCCAGAGTATGGGAAGTCTCTAGGACAGGAATCTATACCTCCAGCATGTTCTGTTTATTGTGGTGACAAAGTTTAGGTCCCTAGAGCATGTAGCTCGGTGGGATTGGGATTTCTTTAAGTGGAGCATGTCCAACAGCTCTGGGTTTGACATAGCTTGGTATGTTAGGCAGAGATCACCCCTGAGTAGGCGATATGCGATGGAGTAAAGCTGTAGTTTTTTGAGATGGTCTGCATAGGACATCTGTTTGAGGCCAGTAATCCTCTGTGAGGTATTTCAGTGGTCTTTCCAGTTGTTGTAGATGTCTTGTGAGGTACATACCAAAAGGGGCGTTGTACTCTATAATGGGTCTAATGAGTGATGAGTAGAGGAGAACAATGATCTCTTTTTTTCTGGAAGAGAATCCTTTTGTGATGACATGAGCCATGTAGAAGGATTTCCTGACCACTGTGGCGATGTGATTATCAAAGGAGAGGCTACTGTCCACCTGTGTCCCAAGGTCTCATCACATTTTCAGCATTAAGTAGACTACCAGCTATGTGGTAGTTCATGGGTACAGAGTTTTTACCAAAGGGGATGACAATACACTTTTTGGCATTGAGCTTCAGGCCATGGCGTTGACACCAGGTATCTGTCTCAGTGAGGCCCTTTTGTAGTTTGTCCACATCGTTAGGAGTTTCGATTATGGCTCCTAGTTTGCAGTCATCTGCAAACTTTGTTAGCCAAAGACCTTATGTGTTGGCCTGCCCTTCAGAGAAGTAGATACCAAACAGGAGAGGACCCAGGACTGAACCCTGTGGTACTCCACTTGTCATTGGTCTGATGTCGGATTTGGAATTCGCTACTTTCACAGTGTGGGTTCTGTCCGTGAGCCAGTTGGCAACCCATCTTGTGACGTAGGGATTTATACCTAGTTTAGTGAGCTTATCTATAATTCCAGAGTGGGGGATGGTGTTGAAAGCCTTGGCGAGATCTAGATATGCTGTGTGAACCATTTTACCCTCATCTATGGCTTTGGTGACTGCTTCAAAGAAGTCAATCAGGTTTAGGCCTTTGCCTTTTACAAATCCAAACTGGGTAGGGTCCAGAGTTTGGAGATTACCAATGTCTTTGTTTATGAGTTCCAAGAGGACAAATTCCATGGTCTTGCAGACCAGGCTCATCAAGCTAATGGGGCGGTAGTTCCTGGGGTCCGTCGTTGCTCCCCCTTTGTGGAGTGGGATAATTGTCGTGGTGCACCATTCAGTGGGTACAAAGCCTGAGGTGAGGCTATGATTGAACATGGTACTTAGGTAGGGTGCCAGTTCATTCTGTAGTTCGTGTAGAACGCAGCGTGGGATATTGTTAGGTCCCATGGATGCTGTGTTCTTGGCTTTGGAGAGAGTGTTTTTTACCTGTGCAGCCGTGATTATAGGAACTTTGCATTCTTCTGGTATAGAGATCGGCCCTCTAGGGGGTGAGAGGGGGGTAAAGTTAGCATTGAACCTATCTGCTAGGATGTTGGCAATATCAGTTGGTTCTGTATATTTAGTGGCATTGTGCTGTAACTCAGAGCAGATCGGAGTGTTCCCATTTAGATTCTTGACATAGGTATAGAATGCTTTGTGGTTGTCTTTAGAGTCAGTGGCAATTTTGTTTTCGTAACTAGCTTTGGAGGATTTTATGAGGGATCTCAGCTTCTTACTGAGGCTGACCAGGGAGTTCCTCCAGTCACGGGATTTTACTCTTTTTTTGTAACAGTTTCTTTCTTCTGTTGTAGAGTTTGTTTATGGCAGAGGACCACCAGATTGGCTTCCTCTTTTTGGAGGAGAACATCTTGGTTCTACTAGGGATAGCATGATCCATGCACTCGTGTAAGTGCTTATAAAGTGCATTTGTGTAGGATTCGGCAGTCATACCTCTATTGTCCATCTGCATGGGTGTCATGAAGTTTGCCACTTCTGTCTTAAGAAATGTGAAGTTGGCTTTGGAGAAGTTTTTTACGATGGTTTACCTAATTGGGGGTGGGGGTGGGATGTGGATGTCTAGGATGATTAGCTTGTGGT
>NC_056750.1:851687911-851746966 GCF_019279795.1 Protopterus annectens
ACTGCTATGTATTGACAGCAACACGCACTTCCCTAGTATGGACTCCCATGTACCCACACATGCTTGGCCATGCAGTAGGCATAGCTGGGTGACACATTACACGACGCATACCATACCTACACTACCCTCGGCATGCACCAAACCTCCATGTGTCTGTGTGCTATGCCTACACACATCCCCCCTCTGTTTGCTGAACATCCATGCTTCTCAGCCCTGCTAGCCACACCCTAGACACACGACCATCGCAGCATGCATGGTACATACGCTCCACAGCCGGTACTACTGACATCCACTGACAGAGGTAGTTGATGGCATGGCACCTCGCGACGATGGACAGTCTACATGACTATGCCGACACATATCACAGTGCACTTCCGCTACATTTACGCACTGGTAGGGACCATGCTATTCCACACAGAGACATGGTGGTACTGGCCTTTTCACAGATGCCACAGTGGTATTCCTGTTCCATGCACACGTGCTGTATGGGCACATGTGCAGGCTGTTGCACGGTAGCTATGTTCACATGTGTGTGGTGTGTCATCTGACAGTCATGGTGTGTCCTCATGGTGCATCACATACTCCACAGCTAGCTACCTACACATGACTGCCATACATTGCAGTATGGGCCCTCACGCAGTGTGCTGGTATGTCTCTGCTGTTTGGCTACATCCACATTCAATGCAGCATACAACACTCATGCAGGCATTGCCGACACAGATGTTGCTGGCATCATGCCTGCCAATGGGGTACCTACCAACAATACACACTCTCACTCACTACAGGGTTCCAATCCATGGCTGGACATTGTATTAACCCTGTGGACACATACATAGTACTGCCATGCACACGTTATGTCCGAGAACACGGTCCCAATGTCACCTCTGATCTCCGTAGTTGTTGTATCCCGCCAACCTGGCTGTTACATGTCTCTGCAGCAGCACACTGCATTGACTGCTAGCCCATTCATGTAATGCTGTACCCTGACCACCACACTACCACATCTATCACACTACACATGGGTGGTACTGCATTGCACGTATGGGGCTGCATTTGTACACCCATGACTGGGCCATTCAGTATGGCACTGGGCCACATCCTTACATACATGCTTCACACACTCATTGACGACCTCCACGCCTTTACTGGCACCCTTGTTGGGCTTCTGTGCCAGAGCACACCACATCCACATGCTGGCCACCTGTCATACCATTGCATGGGTGGTTGGTGTGGTACAGAGGGTATCAACTCAGACATTATCCACTCTTTGCCCTTCAGCGCCATTCCACTTTATGGTATTGCCAATGTACACATCCAGCATCACATCGCACTTATGTCTCAGGATGTTACGCCATGTGCCTCCTGTACAGGTCACACAGTGGTGCAGGCATATCATGCTAACTACAACGAGTCAGGTACGTGTGACATTGCACAGTCATCAGTCATGTGGCCCCTAATGCTCACTATTTGCTTACATACACTACATGCTGTCACAGAGTATTGTCCATGCCTACATATACCACATCTACATACCTGGCAGCATTCTAGCTCATCCTACTCATATTGCTAACAACCATACAGGTGTCAGTGTGGCAGATATATCATGTAGATATCATTGCATCAGTTACATCACACATAGTGCATACACATCACCTTTGCATAGTGACAGTCATGCAGTGTGTATCACATGGATACTGTCCCTATACATGCATATCACATTGTACATGGTTGCTGTACACACACATGCCCCACATGGTGCTGTGGTTGCCATATACCACTATGGCGTGGGTACACATGTGCAGGGCCACATTTCTGGACCGTATGTCTAGCTGATACATTGGGTGCCCTTGTACCTATGCCATACACACATGTACACGCAGGCAGTGTTACAATTACACATAGGTGGTGTACCTTACACAATGGATACAACTTTACATGTCTCAGTATAGTCATGCCGTGATGTCTACCCGGCTCAGACAGTTTACATATGCAAATGACAGTCATGAAACACATCTGTACTCACCTGCATACCACTAACACAGGGGTGTCATCTACTCTGCCATGGGCCATGTTGTCCGCATTACTGATGCATGTAGTACTCCTACATGGTGTTTGCAGTGGGCAGGGTGGGAGGAGCACTCCTGCATGTGTGCACACATGCCACATTGCTCAGCCTGGGTGTCTGTGTGACCTCCACAGACTGGACACACACCGTGCTGTGGGACATAGGTCCTGTGCACATCCCACAGGGACACACTGTGTCACTAGTCATGTGATAGCTCCCTTGCTGGTAGGGTGACACAGACCCATGGTACCACCACAGCGGAAGTACTGTATAGACATACAGTTGACATCCACCTCTGCCGTTCAGTGGACACTACCATGGGGGGGGCACTACTGTGTACATTGCACATGTGTTTACACACGGCCCTGCCGGACATCATTGTTGCACACATTGCACCTGCTACGGAACGTTTGGACATGGTTACTTGCTGTTCCTCCATTTCGGTACCTATTCTGCTACTACTCTGTCCCATATGTGCAGGCCATACATATCCTGTTTATGTACATAACATTAGGCCATCCCTCCATCATGCATGCTATGCCTGTGATACTGTCTATGATTTCTGAACATATCCATCATGACAGCTTTGCATTACACATAATTGACATAGTCACCCTACTGCGAGGGATATGTGCACGTCGCGCACATTCCGTATGACATCGACGGTATATGCCCATGCACATGTGTGCTGTGACACTATACATACATGTCCTATCCCCTGCTGTGGCACTTCATTGTTCGATATCCACTGACAGCATCAGCGTGGTGGTGGCATTGTTCTGTGTTTGGAATCCCTATGGCGAACCTTGGGTTATCACGGCCGTGTACATGTTGTCCCACTGCTGTGCACACGTTGTCCACAGTCGCTGGTATGCTCCGGCTTAGCATTACATAACCACCTTTCACCACTCTCTGCCTGATGGACAGGTATCTTTACTTACACACATCGTTCACATACAGTGCAGATTAGTCATACGTATCATGCGTTACACACCAGTACATCTCGTGGGTTCGACTTACCTTTCCGGCCTTTGCTTCTGTATTCGTCAATATTCTCCTCTAACTCCTTGCTTTCAATGCAGTTTGTGTTCGGTATGAACATACAGTTTGAATATCCATGGAGTCTTCCTTTTATTCGTCACCTGAGGCATGTGGGTTCATCACGCCAATAGCTGTTCCTCGGTGTGTAGTTATGCGCATATCACTGGTGATCCTCCTCCATTCGTACGTTACCCGCGAAACTAGGCCATGGTTCATTCCTCGTGTGGCCGTTGGTTATTTGCACTACCTTCATGGGGATGGTATGTATTGTATCATGTTTGTGTGACTGCATACGCTGTGTGTTGGGTATGGTATTCTGTTCGACATGTGGGTGTCCATGTCCTGGCGGCGTCTGTCGATGGCGTTGTGCATTTAGATGTGTAACATAGCTGTTATATTCCTGTTCACAACGGATGCAAGGATGCATCGGCTGCTGCTAGTGTTACCCATGCGGCTTGTTGCGGGTATGCCGCTGTCATTGACTGCCTGTATGATTCTGCTACGGTTTTGGCTGTTATCCCTTTAATATGTGCGATGGGGTATATCTGCGGATGTGGGTGACAGGTACGGGGTGTGGGTCTTGCATTTATACATACAAGATATGCTTGTGTGTGTGCTCCATCCCTGCTTGGGGAGCTGCAGGTTACCTGTCTGTTGTTCTGGGAATGTTTGTTTTGTTGATGTCGTGTGGTGTCGGTATCGCCTGCATGTGTGCTTCCTGCACGTATTCCTCCTTCACATCGGTTATATATCTGCGGATGTTCGTCCGTGCCTCCTATCCATTGGCATTTTGTCACTGATAGTTACGGTGATTGTGGTCCTGTACTTGGGACGGCCTGTATGCTACCGGTAGCCTCCTATTCGTGTGGCGCTTGCTTACTTAACGGTCGTGGAACACACAGCGGTATTTACGGGACCGTAAGTGTCCACGATCGGTGCCGGGATAGCACATTCATATTTTTGCCGTACATGCCTGATGCTGTGTAACGTTACCGACCTATCGTGTTGAGTCTACCATATGGCCGCCATACATACGGTCATGGTTTGTACATGCGTCCTTTGCATCTCCTGTTGGCTATGGTCCTGTGGTACATTCTGGGACATTTCCGCTTTGCATCGTTTTACGTCGCCACGTGCCTAGCCACTGAGGAGATGTCAGTACTACTTTGTGGGTACTGCTGTACATACGCCTATGGTTCCTGTACTGTATGCCTACGCATGTTATTACACTCCGCCTGTGACATGTCACCTACATACACATTTTACAGTGGCACACACATTACACACACACAGTGGAACACACGACAACCTCACCTCACACATACACATATTGCCGCCATAGCTCTCAACCTTCCATTTCCAAAATGAGGAACACACACATTCATAATGTGGAACAAATGGGCAAACTGTGGAACACATACCAATGGCTTACTAACAACTTCAGCTACGAAGGTCATAGGATGGTAAAAATATGCTGATTTACTTACAAAGAAGAACCTTTAATGAATTACTATGATTAATTTCTATTTACCAGGATTTCATTTAAATACATTCCTAACAATGAATGTGTGACTGACTATTTCAATGTGGAACTTTGAGGAACTGCGAGGAACATGAACTGTTTTAGACCCCAAATGAGGCACGCCTCATAATGACGACACTTGACAGGTATGATTGCCGCCGCACCGACGGTTGCACACAGTACCTACGTATTGCATCGCCGGCGGCGGTGTGTACCTCCGCACTCATATCCTATGGATATGACACGCACATATCCCGCTACTGTACCGTGGCCTGGCGATCATCCCGACCCGCGGATATGTATTGATGCAGGTTGACATTTCCATGGCTGGCGTTCCCTGCTCTGCCCACCCTCCCGGATGATCGGGTTGTCGTTCACTATATTTACTATGTGGGGATTTCGCGTCTTACTTATCTGTAAACTTGCATCCCTGGGTTCCATATTAACCTGTTGTACTTTATATCTGTGTATGTGTACATATATTTCTACGTGTGTACTGATATCTATTTCCGTATCTGTGTATGTACATATGTAGTCGACTTGCGGCGACAGTGGCAGCATACGGCTACGCCGTCTGCTGTAGGACTGGCGTGCGGTTGAGGTGTTGGCGTTCCATGCTCTGCTGGCTATTGGGTGTGCAGTGTTTGGGTGTTGCCTTTGTTGGAGTCACACATAGGTCCGCCCATACGGTACACATTATGGGCGGACATGTTTGTGTGGCATCCATTTCACTGTGTGTGCAGGTAAGGAGGTGTCAGTCCATGGGGCCTACGCTGTCAAAGTATGTGCTATGCGTTCCCTCTTTGCCAGGGCGTAGGCATATTGGGTACGCCTACGTCTACCTACTGGGGCTGGCACAGTGTGTTCATGGCGCTGAACGCCCTGTGCCTGTCTTGGCAGTTGTGGCGGGCTTGGTGGCCCTAGACCATTATGTCCCTGCAGCAGCTGTTTCCGCAGAATCATATTGTGTAGCATACAACATACTATGAATATGTGGGCACATGTGCCTGGAGAGTACTGCAAGGCTCCACCGGATGTATCCAAGCACCGGAACCGTGATTCCAACATCCCAAACACACGCTCTATGATTATTCTGGTTTGTGTGTGTGCCTCATTATGGCATTCTTGCATGTGTGTGTGTGCATTTCTGATGGGTGTCATCATCCACGGCTCCAGTGCATAGCCAGCATCCCCCACAAGGTGACCTTGTGTGATGTCCCCCCTGGCGAATACCTGATACAGCTGTGAGGCATGCCAGATATGGGAGTCGTGGTAGCTTCCAGGGCTGCCAGCACACACATCCATGATAATGCCCTGCGCATTGCACACGACCTGGCAATTGATGGAGGGTATCCCTTGCGGTTTATGTAGCGTCTACCCTGCTCCCCAGGCGGTGACTTGATTTCTATGTGCGCACAGTCTGTCGCTCCCAGTACCTCCGGATATTGTCCTACACGGTCCAAGTGGCCCATATTGCTAGCCACCTCCTCCTGAGATCTGCGCAAGTTTATATACTCATGGGCATGTCAACATGGCATCCAGGAACTGGTGTAGTACCCTGGATCCTGATGCCTGTGAGATACCCAATATATGCCGGGTTGGCCTTTGAAAGGTACCTGTAGCCAGTATTCGCAAGCTCACACATACCTTTGTGTCCACTGGGATGGGCTCCCCTCTGTTGTCTCTTGTTCTCAGGCGTGGCCAGCACAGCTCCACTATTTGCTGTAACGTGTCCCTGTCCACCCTGTAGCGCTCTACTATCTCCAGGTCTTGCAGCCCCTGGTAGGTCACCCTTGGTCTGAACACTCTCCTTCTCCTATGAGGCCTACGGTAGTTGTCGGCACCCTCCTCCGCAACTCCATCTGTCTCTGACACATACCTATGCATCACGGCCACGGCGGCACCCAACATATACATATTAAAAGTTCCCCGTGTGTTTACACCCTACGGTGCGGCGTTTGGGAAATCGCTGTGTGTTGTGTGCATTCACACTTTATACTGTTGTGCTGTATACCCGGTGATGTCATTGGGTGTGTCTGTGCAGCCGTATCTGTGGATTATCTTCGGTGTTTTACCGTTGAAACTGCAACGGTATTGCCTGTAGTGTTACATTACAGTTGCCTGCATTGGCTTAGCTTTGCATCTTACATTACTGTTTCTGCACGTTGAACCTACTATTGCCTGCAGTGCATCCTGCAGGCACATGGCATATGATGCATTTTGTCTGCCGCCGTTATGCTACCTCTGTACTTGGCTGTGCTATTTCGGTTCTTTGCTCTTTGCATTTCTACTACATCCCTACTATCTTTGCATTCCTATGCCTCCCTTTCCCGCTTTGCAGGAGTCTGCATGCAGAGTTGTCAGCTGCCGCCGTTTGCCCTTCCTGGATTGATTGGTGTTGATTGCTCATTACGGCTCCAATTACACTGCTTCCGCATTTCCTCATATTCTCCGCTACCTTCCTATATCCATGGTTGTTGACGGGAGGCCGTCACATGACTGGGTTGGGGAACGAGTCATCCTCGTGCACATGCATCTATGCGGCATTATGTACTCTTAGCGCATCTATTTCCTCACACGCCAATCCTGCTGCTGTGATGTGCATTGTACAGCCCATGTTTGCTGGCCTCCAATGTGCTTCCTCCTACAGTGGCACACCCTCTGCGATTGACATGTACCCGTGTAGGCCACTCCTCGGTGTACTACCGCTGCGCCCGTTGCTCCATCCTTACACCGCGCCGGTTTTGCGATTCACTATTATCTGCCTCATTTGCATGGCATTGACTGCTAATACATGGTTACCGCCGAACACTGCCGCCACTCCTTGACAACCCTTGCGCTGGGGTTGAGGCTTTCCATACATACTATGGTGTGTGGTGGCTGTGCATCTGATGTGTATTATACTGCTCTTTTAGGACATTCTCATATTATTTAATTGTTTTGCACCTTCTGTGCACATATCCGGGGTTCTGCTGTGGTTTCTGCGCATATAACATTTATGTCATTATTTACAGTTTGGGCATGTTTTCTTTGGACATTCTCGGTGCCTTCGCCATTGGCATATTGCACCTGTATGATACCTGACGTTGACAGCCTTCCATTCCTCCTTGGTCATGTTTGGCTAAATGTAAACCGTTTTTTTTTGGTTTACATTGCCGTGCCCTTACGCTACGCCTGCCCAACTTCGTGGATCGCTATTTGCCTTCATTTGCATGGTGCAATACCGCACACAGTGTGATTAGCATACCTACGCCGGGGGCGGCGCAGGTCCGGCGCACGCCGGTAGTGCACGTGGGATTGATTCATACCTGAATCGCTCGGTGGCCATATTTGGCTTTATAACGCCGACGCTATGCGGGCGCCTGGCGCAAGGTTCATGAATCCCGGGGCACATTTAAAAGTGAAATGGGTCTGTATGATGAGCACTTTGTAGGATCCTTATCTTGTTTCAAAATGGGTGATATAAGGGAATATTTCCATGATGGGGTACTTCAGCAGTTGCTTTTATTTCTCTGTCCACCTTATCTAATATTTAAACTGCATCATTTAGTAGCATTTTATATAGTTCTCATATAAGACCATCTAAGCCTAGCACCTTATTTTTTTACTTTATTTGCTCTTTTATTTCTGTTACAGTTGATGTATCAGTTTTTTTATTTGTTCACTTATTTTATTTATATTTTTCCTTAGAAAAGTTTCTATTATATCATTATCTAGGTTATTTATATTTTCATAAAATATTTTAAAGCCCTTAGGAATACCTTCAATATCTATTGTTTCTTTTTTATTATTTGTGTTATAATTTCTTTGATATGATTTAGGTTATTCATTTCCTTTGATCTATGAACAAGTTTATGCAAGCTTAGTGTTTGCTAAATATACTTGAAGTTTATTTTTTTTCTGCTTTATTGAAACGTTATGATTTAGAATTTCAGCATATTTTGTATTTTAAGTTTTTATGTTCAGAATAACAGTCATTTGGTTTTAGATTTAACTTTAATGGCTCTATTCTGGCGTGTAGTGTATTCAGTTCATTGCCCCGTTCTCTTGTTTTACTAATATACCAGCTTGTAACGCCTCCTTTTAAGTAAGCCTTTAGTGAATCCCACAAGGCAATGTCAGATACTTCACCATTCATGGTTATTTCTAGTAAATGTTTGATCTCTAACACACCAATCCTTGAATCCTTTTATTTTAATAATGTACGTTGCTAATCTCCTGTGATATATTAAATCATGGGTTTTTAAAATAAAGATCATAGCATTGCAGTTTGATAATGGACACAAAACTATTGAAACCTCTAATGTGTGATAACAGATTTTTGAGACAAAAACTTTATCAATATCTGTGTTCCATATATATATATATATATATATATATATATATATATATATATATATATAAATAATATTTACATACATATGAATAATGGGTAAATTGAAGTGAGCTTGTTTCCGTAGCTCATATGTATCCTTCATATTGATTAGATTTACAAAATGTGTTTGGCTGAATATGTGATTCTCAGCATTCTATCTGCAGTGGAATCTTTGATCAAATGCAATTAAAATCATCAGCCATTATGACTTCACCTCTTATGTAATGAAACTACTCCACTCAGAATTAATTCTTATGAATCAATTCATTATGGTAACTAGAAACCATGACTTCACCTTTCATGTAATATGCTATAGTGTCCAAGTATTTTTTTTTTTTTGCATCTTTAGCTCCAACCCCTGAAATACAGTAACAGTACACCAATGTTGTAGTGTTTTCTGTTCCACTCAGTAATAATAATAATGCTTAACATACCATTTTTATCAACATAGGTATTTTTTTTACATTAGTCATTACTGGTGAGTTCTTCAATAAAATGAGGCTGCCTCTTATTTTAGCTCAAAAGCCAGAACCTGCTGAAACCAAATAATTGTTTACTGAAAGTTTATTTACATCTTTATTAAGTGAATGCTTCCTGTAGAAATACTATTTGAGCTTTATGTAATTGCAAATATTTGAACAGACTCCCCCCTTTACTGGATTATTAAATCCACTAATATTAAAAGATGTGTATTTAAAATCAGACATTTATATACGAGAGAAAAAAAACAGGTGTATAACCAGGTCACATTTATGTACAGAAGTTATCTACTTCAGCTATGGACAAAACTTTTGAAACAAATTGCTTAATGATGTGACCCTAAAACATTCTACCATGGAATAACATACCTCCTCTGTTCTCTCCTATACCTACTCCTCTATAGCTATCCTTTGCCTTCATTACTCAATATCAATTTGCACACCTGTTGCAAATCTTTATCCATCTACTCTCCTTTCCATCACCCTTGCCTTGATATCCCCTTGTATTTTTCTGTATCCCACACAGCATTACCTTTTTATTGCTGCACAATCCATACAACTGCTAATTAAGCTTACATACTCCCGCTGTTATAAAACCAAACTATGCTTTCATCTACTACACACTTTCTAACTTTAGCACTTCTCTCCTTATATCTCTATTCTACATGTTACTGCCCTAAACCCCATCTCCTTCTCACCTCACCACTTCACTAGCACCACTTCCATTCCTACACTTAAGAGCTATACAAACATATCTCCAAGCCTCTGTCAAATAACCCCCCTCTTCCAGTATAAACTAAAAATGTGTCCCTCTTGCAAAGAAAATCCATTTTACTCCATTAAGCAACACTACCATTTCTTAAGCATACTATAACAAATCTCCTGCTAAATAAAAGTCATTAGCTTCTACATTCACATTTACTACTATAACTTTATCTGGAGATATGCACCTTAAACCATGTCCCACTTCTAATAATGTCTCCACACCTCCACTCAGAATTAATTCTCATGAATCAATTCATATAGTAACTAGAAACCTTCAAAGTATTTGCAACATTTCTAATTTTCATGCATAGATTGCTCATAACCAACCAGACATTGCCACCACCGAGGCCTGGCTCAAACCCTACATTAAAGATTCAGAATTTCTTCCTTCAGGCTTTTAAACAATAAGATCTGACAAGCTCAATAAAAAAGGAGGTGGTATAGCATTAATTTCTCCTAACACCTTTACCATATTTCCATATGCAAATCCTGTTCCCCAATTCGCCAAAGCTGAAATTCTTATTTCCTCCTTAAAAATGAAGAAATGCAAAAATCGGTGTATCATAGTTCTCCACTTACCCCCTGGCAGCACTACACCCCTATTAGAAGAAATCCTCGTTTGGATTTCTACTCATCAAAAATGAAACTATCATCCTAGGTGATGTAAATATCAACTGGTTAAATCTCAGTTCCAACTCCCCTACCTCTAATATTAATCTATTCAAAATCACACAGCTCATAAACACCCCAACCAGGCCAAATAAGGATAACACCACAGGATCCATCTTAAATTGGATTCTTGTGTCTTACCCCCAATAAAATATCTGAAGTAGGTACTATTCCAAACACCCTGAGTGACCACCTCTCTGCTTTTATCTGCCATTCCCCCTCCTCCTACCAAAACCAACACATTATAAGTAAGGAACTTAACTGCATTTAATCCACTTTCCTTTGTCGATACCCTGAAAAAGATAAACTGGCACAACCTAAAAATTCTCCCTCTCAATAACACTGCAGACTCTTTTAATACTGCATTGCTGAATACACTAAATATTCTAGCTCCCCTTCGCATGAGAAGAATCAAAACCAACTTTGCTCCATGGCTGACCAAGCCTATAAAAAACCTGATGCACTTTCGAGAAAATATGAAAACAGTATCCAGCCAGTAGAAACTAGCCAGACCTAATAACATTTAAACATATTTGTAATCGGGTAAAAAAAAAAGGGTCAAAGATGGTAAAGAATATTCTTCCAAACTGCAGTCTAACCATAAAGAAACCTCCCCAAAGATTCTGGAATTCTGTCACATCACTCCTGAACCCTGCCACAAAAAAACAGCCCATGTCCACATCCTGATATTTCTTCTCAAGAAATAGCCTCTCTAACTCTTTCTTTATCATTTCTATAGCTGACATTACTGCTAGCTATCCCCATGCTAAAGGCAGCATAAGTAACACTGCTCCACCTACAACTTCCACTACCCTCCCTATCACTACATGCACCCCCTTGTACCCATGATCCTAATAGTCATTCTTTTCCCAATTTCATTCTTAAACCCATTTCTATCACAACTATAAAAATACTTCTGAAGCACAAGCCCTGCTCTGTTGCTCCAGACCATATACCCCACCAAATTTCTAAAGCTTGCAGCAGACACCCTTGCGTTCCCTCAAGTATCCTTATTAATTGAGCCATTCAAGAAACTTTTCTGGTCAAATCATGGAAGAAAAAAGCATTCATTCTCCCTCTTCATAAAGGCAGTAAAAACACTGGTATCACCAACTTTAGTCCAACCACTATTCTTTCTCCTATCTCCAACATCTTGTAAAAATGCATCCACACTCAACTAATGCAATATCTTCTTCACAACCATCTCCTGTCTCCTACACAGTAACAGAGCATGTGATGTCTCTACTCTCCTCTTAGTTCCATCAAAGGCTTTTGATAGTTTCCCACCTTTACTACTTTCATAGTTTTCTAACACTGGACTTCCCCTACCACTCTCAATTGGTTCTCAGGCTATTTAAATGACAGACAACAGGCTGTCAAATGGCAAAACTCTCTCTCTCCTTACCTTAACAGCTCTACTGGACTTCCTCATGGTTTCATACTTGGTCCCCTCCTATTCGACATTTTCATTAATAACTTCCATTCTTCCATGACCCACAGATCCCTCATTCAGTATGCAGACTACTCAACTATTGTATGTTCAGCTGACTCTTCAACTCAAAATGTGTTCTCCATCACTGAATCCTGGATGTATAATAACCACCTAGCCCTTAACCCAAATACATCCAAAATCATGTTATTCACTCCTAGGAAATCAGCCACATTAGATAAAACCATGTTCAATATCTATTCTCAAGGTAAGGCATAACACAAAACTGCTAGAAGTTACCATAAACAAACATCTAAAATTTGATCTTGACTTACAGTGCAATATCCCAAAAAAAAAATCAGTAATTGGGAATCCTCTATAGGTGCAACTGCTTCCTCACCCCCTCCACTAAACAAACCCTTGCCTCCACTTACTTCCATGTATGGTGCCCTCTACTTATGAACCTTCAAACTACACTAAAGGTGAAGCTTGAAACTTGTTATAATAAAATTGCCAAATTCGCAAATCATTCCAAAAGCTTCACCCATGACTGTACTGCTGTACACACCCTAAAATGATGAACTACCAAACTACTTCAACTATCTGCAACTAAATACAGCACACAAACTGATCTTTAAACCTTCAGATTGTCTTGCCCTTAGCTCAATATTTACTACGTCCCAAAGAGGCCTCTCCGATTTGAGAATCAGCGGCTTCTTCAGGTTTACAAACGAAATCTTTCACCCAGCCAGCTTTTTAATCCTACACTCTAGCCAAAAATTGGAATGCTGTACCTGTAGCCACTAGAAGAACCCAAACCCTGCCCATTTCAGAACTTCTTTATGCAAATACCTAGCTTCCAGCTGGAACTCTACTTGCACTGCCTCCTTAGAATATCTAACTCTAGTGATATTTTTCTACGTTTATACCATGTTTCCCCAATTTCCTCTCTGCTCTAATCATCTTAAACATGTTGTAATGTCACTTCTATCTGTTTAACCACTGGATTACTGATTGTGTTTTTCAATTTTTTCTTATATATTTTACCTTTGTATAAAATTCTATGTTTGTTCATGTATTGAGGAGCTTTTCTCCCTGGACTCCACTGAAAATGAGCTCTGAATGGCCCAATGGACTTTCCAGGTGTAGAAACTGTAAATAAATAAATGGCGCTTGCATATTATAGCCACCAGGTTCCAAACCTGTCATCATTTTTCATGTTATGGATATTTTGTTCATTTATTTGTAAAGTGAGGTGAGATGGTAGCATAACTGAGCATCAACAAAATAAAATGTAAACAAGGCAGTAGAACTAATGACAGTTGGTCTGTACATAAAACTGTAATATGAAGGCACATTTAAGTGGAAGAAATAAAATCTATTCCTCAGGTTTTCAGTTATTGTACTACATGTTTTCTGACTTGTGTTGCCTTTCCTATCTGAGTAGTACAATGGAAGAAAATACTGCAACTAATTTAGTTCAGATCATACTTCTTAAATGTCTCCGATTTTCAGGGAAGTCCCTGATTAAAAGGAAGCGACATATTGCAGGTGAATTGTGTGTTTTGTTGTGCAGTCTTGCAGCAGACAAAAGAACTATGTAAGAAAGCCATATGCAATAAGACAGAATAAAGCAGTCTTGACTTTCCAGAGCATTTATGAACTAGTGTTTTGCTTTTTCCATAAATTTACATTAACATCAATACATTAAAACAAATGTATAACAAATAAACCATCCATGTTTCTGTGTACCTTACAGACAACAACAATATGGGGAGTGTGTATTTTAACTTTTACTTCTTGCATGGAGGTCTCTGAAGCATGTGACTTGGAAGTATTCTTACTTTTCTGAGCAGTGATGTCAGTGTTTATATTACACCTATTGTAATCTGCAAGATGCTTTGGATTAGCCAGACTTTATAACATATGATTTAACCGTGCTGCCTGCTCTCTGTGGTTTCTTTATCAACTATTTGCAGTACTTGCGCGTTTGGAACCTGGTTGCAATAATATGGAAGTACCAATTAAATGAATATTCCTAGTTTGTTGAAACAGATGAACAAACTACCTCTCAGACTCCATTAGACTAACAACAGTTAGCTCATGCTTCTGATTCATATAAAGTCGTCCCATGTTTTTAGTCTGCATCATCTTAACTCGCTCTTGGGCTTTTTTTATGAATAAGAAAATGTGGAAAAATACTGAAGTCAACATATTTTGTATTCTGTATTTAAAGGGTTAAGCAGAAAAATGTTCACTGCGTGCAAACTGAAATGTTCTGGAAAATGTTGATCACTGAGGAATGCAGAAGTTAATCTTAAACTGCTGATAAGAAAGTTAATGGTGCAAGAATAACTGTGGTACTGGCTGGTAAAAACAAGTAATCAAACTATCAATTTTAATGAAAGTCCTCTGTGCTACGTGTATGTACGTGCAGGAGGGTCTATATAAGGAGAACTTAAAGTACAAGTAGCCAGACTGCTGGCATACTACTATCATGTAGCAGGTCTCCATGCATGTAAAATAAAGCTGTTTTACTTGCTTACAAGAACTTGGTGTGATTCTTCCAGAATATGTTAGAAGAGTAAAATCTTTCGACATAACTGGCGCCCAACGTTAGGGCGGCCCCTGCACGGCGCAAATCGAACAAAGAGAGGCTGAAAACCTGCGCAGGTGGAGAGAGATCAGGCTCTCCTCGAATGAAAGACCTCCAACTGAAACAGGTTGAAATTAGAGGCCAGTCACTCTTTCCAGATTCAATCCGTGAGGTGGCAGCGAAACAGGGCGGAGGAATCACAAAGGTAAGCAAAAAAACGCTATTTTTTTGTTGTTTCTGATTGGAATTTTTGTCTAAATTTTAAGGGACTAGTCAAGGGAGAAATTTAATTTTCTCAAAGTATAAGGAGTATATGTGAATAGATTCCATATACAAGAGATCTCAGGAACAGGAATAGTTTCTCGTAAGAGAAATGGGAACAGGAACCAGTTGCCAAAGGCGACAAAACTGAAGATGAAAAGTTTATGTTTGATTTACACCCAAAGAATGTAAAGTATTTAGATAAATGGAAAAAAGATCATGGGTTTAGTGGATGTTTAAATAAGTCAGAATGTCAAAATCTAGTAAGATTACTGCGCAAACAGGCAGGAAATAAGACAAGGAATCAAAAGAAGGTGGGGTTTCCCCAGGCACAGAAATGGCTGGAGGAAGCAAATAAAAGACATAGGGAACAAAATTTGAAAAAAGGGTGTGGTAATTCAAGTGAAAAAGATGTGTACTTTGTTCAAAAGGAAGATAATGAAACTTCCATAGTCAGTCGTAGTCACCAGAATCCCTCGGCCCCTCCCATCCAGTATCCAGACCCTGCACAGGTTATTGAGGTGCCCCCCGACCAGGACCCACCGCAATACCAGGCTTCGGTGGGTGGCCCCCCCACGCCAAGTATTATATTACAGAGAGAGCCTGCCAACACTCTTGACTTACGCAGCGGAAGTATTAGGAGAGAAGGGCACTGGAAAATTAAGGAAATATAGATCAGGAAGGAGAGGAATACCCACTGATAGAAGTGGCAAATCCTCCAGCAGGCGCAGAAGGCGAGGGTCCTACCATATTGGTCTACCGACCGTGGACCCGTGATGACATCCGAAAAGCGGTAGAGGGGATTCCCCATCCAAAAGTAGATATGCGTAAATTCCGTACAGACGTAGGGGGCATGAGAATGAGTTATAGATTAAACGCTGTAGAATTTGAACAAGTAATAAGGCAAATCCTAGGACCTGATTGGCACCTTATTTGCGGAACTTGGGACCCCCTGCTACCAGAGGAAGGGGGAGCCTTGCCGTTTAACTCCGAAGTGTGTAGAACCAGAATAAAGACTCTCCTAGATAAAATAGAAGAACATTGGAAGCCCAAAGCAGATTGGACTTGCATTAATCAATGCGTTCAATCAGATGGCGAAACCGTAGACAATTATCTACATCGTCTCACACAATGTTTTGATGCTCATAGTGGGTTGATTAAGGCAGAAAATCAGGAAAATGACTCGCCCTATGAACAGCAACTGAAAAATGCATTCCTAAAGGGCTGCAAGACAGCCATTGGTAACTTTATACAAAAGCATATGATCACACACAGGACAGCGCGTCTACAGCCCCTTATGGATTATGCTAGACATGCTGAGAAATACCTGAAGGAAAAAAAGATAAAAAAGCCCAGACTTTTACAGTTAGTGAAGATGGAACTTTAATGTTAGTTCAAGGTTCCGCAAATCGCGGAAGAGGGCGTGGCAGGGGAAGAGGACGAGGATGGGGAGGCATAAGTCATTCTGAGGATTTCGAGGGTAGGCAAAAGAGGGGGGAGTGTTTTAAGTGCGGTAAGAAAGGACATTTTGCCAGAGATTGCAGAGGACCGGAGAAACCGATGGTTGCTTCCGGTGGTACCGCATGACTATATGACGGTCAAAAAGACATAGATGGAGGGTATGAGGAAGAAGAAGAAAGTGAGATTGGGGAAGTAGGTACAAGTGAAGACGATGGGTGGGGACAGGAATTGGCAGAAAATGAGAAATATCAAATGGTAAATCTAACAGCACTAGCATCAACTATGCAATTGGAATCCCAACCAGTGATCACATTGCAAGTTGAGGGCCGAGACATAGAATTTCTTTGTGACTCAGGGGCTTCACGAACGTTAGTCAGAAGTACTGCCATATCATCCGATGTTACCTCGGATGAATATGTGCTTGTAAAAGCAGCAAATGGTCGTATTTACAAAGAGCCATTGTCCAAACCTCTGTGGTTTACCGACCCAGAGACGAACCAAACCATACGGTTCCGAGTAATAATTTCAAAAATCTGCCCAGTACATTTACTAGGAAGAGATTTAATGCAAGTGTTCGGCATAGCAGCCGTCCCAACCTCCACTGGGATGGTGGCAAGGAGAATTGAACCGAATAGTGCAATGCTATTAAAGAGGCAGGGAAATCTACATTACTGGTATAGTAATGATTTGAAAAACACAGGCCCCCAGAGTGTAGTGACGGCTCTTACAAATTTGGCATTAAGCAAATACGGCATAACAAATCCGAAGGTGTCAGATCCATTACATTGCACAATGTATTACAGAAGATGTGCCGGACCTGATTTAGAATACGAAAAGAAATTTCTTAGTTTTAAAGTCACCAAACTAGTATTGCATAGCCTTTTTTGGGACACACTAGGTAATTCTGCAGTCACATGTAGCCTTACAAGGGATATGCAGCTGCTGTATAAGAATGAATTAACCACACATATTTCAGTCACGGAGGGTGAAGGAATGTCATGGTACCTCGTGGGTAAGAAAATAACTGAATGGGTAGGGTGGACACCAGAACAGTTGACAGGTAAGGGCGTTCAGGTTCAAAAACTTAACTGGGTTACACAAGCCAGACCGACCGTGCACCTCTGGGAAGATGAACCGATACAATCCCCTGGGACATTATGACTATGTCTCCTTACCCCCATGGAAGAATCTCAATTGCAGATGATTCCAAACTCATTATGGTCGCAGGGTCAGCACGATATCGGACTGATTAGAACGGCAGGACAGGTAAAGATTACACCCAAGTCAGAATTTAGACCTCATAAACGGCAGTATCCCTTGAGCAGAAAGGCAGAGGAGGGCATTTTACCGGTAATCACAGCACTTTTGAAAGCTGGAGTATTAATTCTGTGCACAGACTCACCGTGTAATACGCCCTGATTTCCAGTAAAAAAAACGGATGGGACATGGAGGATGGTACAAGACTTACAGGCAATAAATGCCGCGGTGGTACCTCGGGCCCCCATAGTCCCGGATCCGTCTATTCTGCTGAACGATATCCTTCCAACGGATAACTACTTTTCTGTAATTGATATCAGTAATGCCTTTTCTCTATTCCCTTGCAGGAAGATAGTAGATTTTGGTTTGCATTTACGTTTATGGGCAAGCGTTATACCTATACCAGGTTACCGCAGGGATACTGCGAAAGTCCGACCATCTTCTCACAAGAGATGTCCACCAATTTGGCTCAGTTCCAACCAGCCCAAGGGTGCCACCTACTGCTGTCGTGGATGATATCCTCCTGGCGCGACTACGGAAGAACTCTGTAAGTCCGAGACTATTCGACTACTACACTTTCTGGCACACGAAGGACATAAGGTAAATAAGTCTAAGTTACAATTTTGTAAATTAGAAGTACGTTACCTGGGTTATACTATCTCTGGGAAGGGCAGGCGATTAGATGACAGCAGAAAGAATGCTATTTTACAAGCCCCATGCCAACTACAAAAAAGAAATGATGTCCTTTTAGGCATTACGAACTTCTGTCGTAGTTGGATTCCCAACTACGCCGAAGAAGTGCACCGCTATCAGACTTAATTTTTGCAATACCGATGGCGGCAAAAGATTTGCTGCACTGGACAGACAAGGCAGTACAGGCATTCACTAGGATCAAGCAACTGATAGCTGGGTCAGCGACATTGGGGTTTCCAGATTACAGTAAGACCTTTATACAGACTGTAGATTGCAAGCAGGGATTTATGACATCTGTTTTAATGCAAATGTATGGAGATAAGTTAAGACCATTGGCATTTTACTCTAGCAAATTAGACTCAGTAGCACGAGCATTACCACACTGTGTGCAAGCAGTAATTGCAGCCGCTTTGGCGGTACAAGCATCTGCCACGTTGGTATTGTTCCATGATCTTACGTTAAAAGTCCCGCACTCTGTAGCAGTCATCCTTCTGCAGGACAAGTTAACATTTCTGTCACCTAGCAGACATTTATCTTGTATGACTATGCTGTTATCGCAGCCACACATGACAATTGAGAGATGCACTACCTTAAATCCAGCGACATTGCTACCTGTTGCTGAAGACGGTATCCCGCATGTATGCTTAGATCTCATACATTCTAAAGTTCTACCAAGACCGGATCTTAAAGATCAACCCTTACTACATGCGGACTGGACACTGTTTGTAGATGGGTCAGCACGCAAAACAGAAACAGGCACCACGCAGGTAGGGTATGCAGTTACTACTGCAACTCAGATAACAGAGGCAAGACCACTCCCCGGGAACTTATCCGCTCAAGCAGCGGAACTGATTGCTGTGACAAGGGCATGTCTCCTTTCGGAGGACAGGAATGTCACTATCTATACGGATAGTCAATATGCCTTCTCTACGGTACATGTGTTTGCTCAGCAATGGAAAAATAGGGGGATGGTTACAACCTCGGGGAAAGACATCATGCACAAAGAACTAATCCTTGAATTACTACAAGCCGTCCAACAGCCACGGGGTTTGGCCATCTGTAAATGCGCTGCTCATACCCGTGCTAAGGACCCGGTATCACTTGGTAATGCCCTAGCAGACAAAGCAGCTAAAGAGGCAGCTATGTCCAGTACCTTTTCACTTGAAACCACACCTACAGAATTACAACCAACAGATAAGTTTGATTTGCAAACCTTACAAGTCATGCAGGAACTTAGCACAGTACAGGAAAAACAACGCTGGACTAGGTATGGTGTTAGGCAGAACAAAGGAATCTATGTGGGACCGGATAATAAATATGTTTTGCCTACTAATCTTTTTAGGTATGCAGCACTAGTTGTGCATGGCCCTTCCCATCTGGGCCCTGCAGCTATGGTTAGAATTATCCACCTTACCTTTTGGACCAAGGGTTTCATTGCATATGCAAAACGTTTTTGTCTATCCTGCATAGTATGTGCTAAATACCACAGGGGAGGGGTCAGAGTTGCTCCGGCATCATTTCCAACACCCCCCTATCCTTTTCATACAATATGTATGGACTTCATCGAATTGACCCCGGCACAACTAAAGAAGTTTGTGTTAGTAATAGTAGATGCATTTACTAAGTGGGTTGAGGCTTTTCCGGTGACACATCCGGATGCTCAATCAGTGGCTAAAATTTTGGTCAATCACATCGTCCCGCACTTTGGACTTCCTACACGCATCTACTCTGACAACGGCACGCATTTTGTCAATCAGATCATACAGAAACTGTCTACAGTTTTCCAAATTGAATTGAAACACCATTGTGCCTACCACCCACAGTCAGCAGGGTTGGTGGAACGCCATAACGGCATTCTAAAAGGCAAGTTGAGAAAACTCATGGCCGAGACACATCAGTCTTGGATTACCTGTCTACCTCTAGCCCTCCTTTCCATGCGCACAACTCCCACCTCAAAAGGAGTCACCCCATTTGAGTTGTTGTATTGGGAGACCTTATTACGTCCCGCAGTGGCAAAACTTGTTGCCTGCGGAACGTGAGGGGGGTGAGGAGATCGCTGAGTACATGAGGACATTTCTGTCTTTTAATGAAGCTAGCCATTCAAAAAGAGACAAACACACCAGCTGGCATCCAAACTTTAATACATATCAAGCGATTAAATATGCATCCTCAATGAATGTCTCAAATTGTTGGGTATGTACTGCAATACCTACTGTACATAGTGGCTTAATGTTAGGGACAGCCCCTCTGGGAATAAATGATACTTGGAATAGTTTGTTGTTTGAAACCACAGAAGTACCACTGAGAGACAAGGTGGCGCTGCCTCTTCTGGGGCGCCAAAACGGAACAGTGTGTTTTCAAAAGATTGGGAAAGTTAAGGTGGGGCTGAGCCAATGTAATATGACAATAGTTCATAATTGTACCCTAGAAGGGCAGTGTGAGACCAAGTTTGGAGCTATAAAAAAAGACATCAATGTAAATGATACTAGTTTTGTTGAAAAAATGCTGTATGTATATGGCCTGTTATTTAAGGGGCTAAAGCCAAATGGGAGTTAAGAATTTGCAACCAATATTACCATCAAAACAAATGATTGTTATTTTATTTGTGGTAGGAAAGCATATAAATGGTTACCATATGGCTGGTCAGGAAGTTGTTTTTTTGGATATCTGATACTAGCTATCAGACACGCAAATGCATTGCCTCAAGGTAAAATACAAAATGCACGTTCTCTTAATAAACCTATTAATCCTGTAGGTAACATTGATGCGTCATGGATTTATCACCATGACTTGGCACACGTCAGCAGCAAAGGACTCTCACATATGGACCTAGGCGATGATGTAATTGTTTGGGCTGGTATTTTGCCAGCATATGGGACAGTAAAATCCATCTGGGAACTGTCAAAACTGTTAGAGACTCTGAGTAATGCGACATTTTCAGCACTAGAATTGGTGACGGACGAATTAACGGCGATGAGAACAGTAGTGTTGCAGAACCGTATGGCGCTCGATTTCACCCTAGCGGCGAAAGGAGGTACTTGCGCTCTGATACACGAGGAGTGCTGCTCGTTCATTCCTGATAATGAGCACGCGATTCAGAGCCATCTTGAAATAATTCAACAAGTTTCTGAACTGACTAAACCTGGTCCAAACCCCTTGACTGACTTTTTCCAAAATCTGTTTGGAAACTGGGGTTCTGTGTTGATGAACATTTTAATTGCTGTATGTGTTGGTGCAATCATATTTTTGCTGCTTGGCTGCTGTTGCATACCATGTATCAAAATGATAATATCGAAGGTTACCTCTGCCAATGCTACAAAAGCATATTTCTCTGATTATGAGAAGGTATACAACGTATCTGGGGTTGTGTAAAATAAACAGTATACAAAATGTTGTAAGGGGAAATGTGGAAAAATACTGAAGTCAACATATTTTGTATTCTGTATTTAAAGGGTTAAGCAGAAAAATGTTCACTGCGTGCAAACTGAAATGTTCTGGAAAATGTTGATCACTGAGGAATGCAGAAGTTAATCTTAAACTGCTGATAAGAAAGTTAATGGTGCAAGAATAACTGTGGTACTGGCTGGTAAAAACAAGTAATCAAACTATCAATTTTAATGAAAGTCCTCTGTGCTATGTGTATGTACGTGCAGGAGGGTCTATATAAGGAGAACTTAAAGTACAAGTAGCCAGACTGCTGGCATACTTCTATCATGTAGCAGGTCTCCATGCATGTAAAATAAAGCTGTTTTACTTGCTTACAAGAACTTGGTGTGATTCTTCCAGAAAATGTTAGAAGAGTAAAATCTTTCGACAGAAAAGTTAAACAGGTGTTCAGAATCTTTATTACAAGTTGACCAAATATTGCTACATTCATCTTTCTCTGTACCTTGCATGATCTCCCTGGCCTACTACAGGGAGGATGTCAGTTGTTATTTTCATATTTATTAATTTATAGGTCAGATTATTTATATTTTTCTATTTTATTTAAGTTGTTCATAGGATCAGAAGTTCATAAATTAGTACCAGGCTAACTGCCTTTTTGAGCCATGTCAAGCCAGTTACCCCATGTAAGAATCAAAACCCTGCACCTTGTGCCTATAAGGTGAACACCTTAACCACTATGGCAATCTCCCACCCTTGTAGACATTTATACTCTTTAACTATATAAATATGTACTTATTCTGATCTCTATTTCTGTTTGTATACTGCGTCTTGTACTATTACTATATTCCTAGGTTTTATATTTCAGTTATGATCCTAGTATAGAATATATAATAGAACAGTTATGTTTACCATTATATATTTGATACTCTTTAATCTAGTACTACTAAAAGCAGTCCTATTTTTTCCTTAAATGTTGTGTCTAATAGTATCTGAGCAAGCATCTGAAAAATCTTCCCTTTTAAGATTCAAACATTTCATAATAAATTGTTCTGTGATATTAAGTTTTGTTATTAAAAGAGAATAACAGAGAATTTTCAGAACTCGTGCATCACAAAAGTGCTCATGACTCTAAGTTGTTTCAAGCTGGTTTTCATGATAATGACTGGAAAATGAACAGTCCATCAGTTACAGTTCACATAAAAATACAAGTGAATCCAAGCCACCTGTACAATACACAATCCCTCAAAACCACTGAAAAACAAAAACATTTCAAAGTATTTTTACAACTAAAAAGCAATTGTAATTAAAGAAATAATTATTCAGTGAACACCATTTGTACAAGATGTTTAATATAAAGCAGACTGTCATTTTTTTAAGGAGACAGCATATAAACTTGCATTAAAAGAATGACAGTTATGTATGATCCAGGTTTAGCTTGTAAAAGTGTGAATGTTCTAATTATTTGATATCATTCCAATAACTTTTATATATGTAAAAATCTACTTTTTTATGCTTTGTTTGTAACATAGCATGTCTTTCCTGGGTGCTATTGTATGTCAAGTCTGCTATCAATAGCACACTATTGGACCATTTTAAGAACCCAGAATGTAACTTAACATGCCTGTTTAGTGTTATTTGTTGAATCTTGTATTATATTAAATGGCATATTACTCAACTATGCCAGGATATCAAAGTGTGCCACCTAACATAAGTTTCATCATAATGATGATTAACTTTTAATGAAAGGAATATTTTAACCTTTAAATGAAAATAAGTGGCTTTAATTTAAAAGAATCAAACTCTGCATTTTAAAAAGGGAACTAGTAACCATCTGAAGTAGGGAAAGACAGAAATAATTTACTTTGTAAAAATTAATATTCAGCACCTGTTCATAAGTATTCAAGTACTTCTTTAAATTAATAAGAGTTCATAATTATGAATTACATTGATTTTCATTTATCTTTCAGTTTTTTTACTGTTTGTCTTTTATTAACCAACCATCTCTTGTTGCATTTTTTCCAAATAATTTTTTATTTTCCAAATAATATAATGTTTAACAATACAATCATCAATAAACAAGTATTATAAACCTTTATATACACTATGTACAACTGACCGGAACAAAGGAGGGAAAATTAAATATATGAAATTAGTAAAAATTTATAATATTCAATTAATAAAATATAAAGTTACACATTATTTAGGGTTCATTTTTAATGTCTCAATAAGACTTAAATTTTTTCCCAAGGATTGTTTTTCCATGTTTTAGGTGAAATTCTTGATTCCTTCACCTTGATTTCTAATGTCGCTGTTTCTTCCATCAGTCTCATGAATTCTTCCAGAGTAGGTTCTTGTGAAGACTTCCACTTTCTAGTTATACATTTCCTTGCCACAGCTAGTATGGACCAACGTAGGTATAGATCTTTTTTATTCATTCCAATAGTACCATTACCATTTAAGAGGACTAAAGATTTGGTTAAAATAAAGGTATCTTTGAATATAGCTTGGATAAAAAAATTGTAATTTCTTCCCATAATTTTTTATATTAATACAATCAAAAAATATATGAGACAAATCAGCTTTATAGTTTAAAGAACATCTCCAACAAATGGATTTATCAAGTGAATTGAATTTGGCTAGTTTATCAGGTGTAACAAATGCCCTGTGAATATATTTCCATGTAAATATTTTCCATACTTGTAAATTAAATGTTAACAGAACATAAAAGATTTGTTTTACTCTCAGTTGATTGATTAGTGTGACATCCTTTTGCTATGAAATTCCAATATCTTGCATTAGGGTTAGTTTTATGTTATCAATATTTTGTATAATTTTGAAATTAGATTCGTCCAATTATAATTGTCGTAAATAACTTCAGATATTAGACTTATCAAATTTGGACTAGTTTTATAAGAAGAATTAATAATTTTACTATTAAGATCCTTAACATATGATAATATGCTTTGTAGTATCAACCAATCTGCTGATGGAATGTCAAATTTATTCTGAATTTGTCTCTATACAATGTTGCCAACAAGTGAAGTTTTTCCCCTCCCATCTAGTTAAGATAACATTATGAATTTTATTGAAAAAATTCTTTGTAGAGCTAAAGGGTATTATCAAGTCTAGCCAAATCTTAATATCCATGTTAGTATATATAAATCTTCTGAATAAATTGTAAATATTATTTATATACTTTAAGTTAGTTGTTTTTGTTATATTATATTGAATATTAACAGTCAATATGTGCCACATCCTATTATTTTGTTCACTTAATATTCAATTTTTAATTATTTTATTTTCATTTAGGAAAAATAATAGTGTAAAATGTTTTCCATGTTGAAGAATAATTAGGATCTATCCAACTAATGATGGTTCTTAATATGGAAGCTTTTATGTATTATTCTAGATCTGGAAGTTTAATTCCACCCATTTCCCAAGATCTAATATGATGTGTATAGGCTATTCTGTTTATTTTTGGATACCAAAGAAAGTTTAATAGACTTTTATTTATTTATTTCAAAATTTTCTTGTTGGGTGCTATAGGAATAGCTTGTGCAATATAATTATTTCTTTTAAGTATTGTCATTTTTTATTATTTGTAACCTTGTCTTCATATCTCAAGAACATTTTATTCCAGCTTACTATTAACATATTTATTTTATTAATTATGTTGCTATAATTTGTGGCTAACGTAGATTCCAAATTATCACATAGTGTTATTCCTAAATATTTTATTATGGGAACTTGTTTTCCTATCACACAATTTGTAGTTAAGGTAAATCCTTTCTTTTTATTCAAGTGTATGTAATTAGATTTTCCCTTGTTAAATCTAAGGCCGGAAATATGATAAAACACTTATAACCATTGTTAAGTAAAGACATTGGCCTATAAGATTTACACTGTAAAGTGTATTTGTTTTCTTTTATAATGGGTGTAATTAAGAAGTATCTCCATGAAACTGGAGTTGTGTTTTGTGCTAGAATTTCATTCAAAGTTTTGTGAAACAATATTACTGAAGATGGAAATATCTTATACAATTCATTAATTATTCCATCAATTCCCGGTGTTTTATTACTTTTACTTTCCTTGATGTTTTGAGTAATTTCTTTGAGATTTGTTTATCTATAGGAATTTAGTACAACGGCAAGCCTTAAGGATATCCAGACTGACCAGCACTGATGCTACGTGTGATTTGGCTATTAATAGTCTGATGCAGCAATTTAAAGACAGGAGTTATAAGGAAAATGAATATATGAGGCTTCCAGATCATGATGTGACAGGAAAAATAAGGGTAAACCACATTTTAGAGAATGAAGAGAACAGAAAGGAAAAGAGTTTAAGAATCACTTAGTGAAGTCAAATAAATGTAGGTTAACGATGCCCTTCTCATTGAATAATAGTGACATCAGAAAATTAGTAAAGAATTGGGAAATTTTGAAGAGTGTTGATAAAATAATTAGTCTTGTGGGAACTAAGCCAATTTATTCCTGTAAGAGTAATAGATCATTGACAAGACTGCTATGTTACGAAAGGAAGCTGCTAGAGTACAATCAAAAAAAGTGGGTACCTTTGGGTGCCGGAGATGTAATTATTGTATGTACATGGCAGATGGAAGTACCATTATACATCCTAGTACCTGTAAGAAATACGAGTTTAAGCATTATGTCGATTGTAGTTCCAGAGATTTGGTATACCTGGCTAGGTGTACCAAATGTTCAGCATTCTACATAGGAAAGACTAACCATACCCTTAGAGAATGTGTGAGAGAACACCTATACACTATCAACAGAGAGGATGAAAGTAATGCCTTAGCGAGGCATGAGTATGCCATGATTTGACCCATAGATTTAAGTTTATAGCTATAGAATTAATCAAGAGAACTATGAGCATAGGAAATATCAAAAATCACAGAAAAAAGGGAAATGAAATGGATACTTAGAGACTACAAGCCGATAGTAGGTGGGGCCTGATTGATAGGGTCACTTTGAAGCCACTCTTGATAGACAGACCCCTTAAGCATTAAATAGATGGACAACTATCATAAGTAGGTTCAGCATAAAGTTTAAACATTTATTCTTCTAGAAAATATTCGTTGAGGGAAGGAATCATATTTTTATGTCACTATTTCACATTTTTATATGATTATTTGTATGCTATAAACTCAGTGCACAATATATTTCTGCACATATTTAGCACTTAAATGCAAAGAAGCATGGACAATTATATTATACAATGAAAATTATTAGGTAACTGGCAGCATCTGGTCGGTTTTTATATTGTATAAATACGATGGAAACAAACATTGTTTTCAAAACAATATACTTTCATGTTAACTTTTTTGGAAATTGGAATTGTGGTACATTCATAGAGACACATATGCAGACAGATGGATGATTTAAGTATGCTCTTCTAACAAGTGTTTTTAATATATTTTTATGAGTACGATATTTTGTACCACTTGTTTTTAAGATGCAGAGGTTATGTGACTTAAAGTGATTGGTTGATTAACTGATATGTATATTTAAGTCAAATGGCAGCGTGTTTTAGAATATGTCTGAAAAAGTGTCCACGCAGGACACAAAAGCACTTACTTTAAATTAAAGACGTTTTTACTCCTTAGTGGCCGTGGTTTGTTCTCTCGCTAGTGCTTATCAGTATATAAAGTTAGGCCTGAAGGGTCTTTACACTCTCTCTGCCAAATGCAGCCACCAGATTTTTTTCCAAGATGTTGGTACTCCCCTCTTTTTAAATTATCATTAAACAAAACCTCTGTCTAGATCTTTATCATTTTCCCCAAAACTTGTACAGAAGTACTGTCTATTCCAATCATCTCAACCTACCTGTCCTGATTGTTGCCTCAAAATTTCAGTCTCTCATAAAGTTTGTGGTTTTCCGGCAAATCACTGAAATGATCTGAGGAATGAAATCACTAAATAATGACATACATTTGAGTTTGGCTTCACATCCTTTAGAAAACAAATTTTAACACAAACCCTGTTGTTCTAGCTACTTCCTAAGTTTATAAGAGCAGTATTTCAAATCTGTCCCTATTGTTGGGCCTTTATCCCCTCGTTATGTTGAGCTTTGCCCAGATTTCTTGGGCTTAGAGGTTGAGAGGTAATCCCTGCTGATTGTAATATATTTCACACATTTTAATCTCCCTGCTTCCTGTCCTAGCTATTGATCTAAGGATGTCAATCTTCATTCATTCCTCAATGGATGGCTTTGGATCTGGCACTTGGATCTGACTCTGCCATTACACTAGCTTATGGCCTCTGAAAAACTCTTGAGCTCCTTTCCTACCCATAATGCACTATGCCTAAAGTCCCTCAGATCTCATTTGCTGCTTTCTTGTCTAGACATGGTCGTCTTCACTCTCAAGCCACTTGCTAGAGATAAGTGAAATGTTACAAACGTTATTCTTCAGTTACTTTTTTGATTACTACTTTTGCCAGAAGGTTTATTTTGTTTCCTGACAAGTTGCTCACTTTCATATACATTTCTACACCTTTTACACCTGATAGTGTAGTCTTTGCTGTCATTGTCATTTGTCAGTGTTGGTAGGGCTTTCCTACTCTCTTCTTTATAGTTGAGCTTTTTCATTAAAAAAACTGCTATCTTATATTCACTGGTTTTCCTTTCAGTAGTGATAGTATTTAGTTGGTCACTGTCCAGATATTTTAGCACAGAATTTTTGATTATCCCTTTGATATCTGGTTGGGAATATTCATGTGAAATGATGTATGATAAGGAGTTCATTAAAGGGTTCATAAAATGTGAGAAATGTGGGCACAAGATAACTTTTTCAGATGCCCACACTGTGTGCTTACTGTTCAGGGTCTGAACACCTCGACCAAGAATGTGACATTTGTAGTGAGCTCAGCACTAGAGCTTTAATGGAAAGAAGAAATAAGTTAATATTAAAAGGTTACCAAATCCTTTTTCTCAAGCCATTTCTGGAGTTCAATTACCCAAGACTAAAATCAAGGACACTTCAAAACAGTCCATATCTTCAGATTTCACTGCATCTGCTTTATCAGAACCAAGGTAAAAGAAGTCAGAATTGGTTTTGATGTCTCTTGTGATCTTCATATCTGATCAGATATGTTACAAGTCCTACCTCAGATCCAAAGTCCCCATTTTAGAGTGGCACTCAAAATCTCCTTCAGTGGTGTCCTCTTGTTCCTCCAGAAGTCTCACAGAGGCAGGTGTGGAAAGGATATTGAAGATATTCTTCACAGAGCAAATTCAGAAGGGAATCCTCATGGTTTCACCCATTTGGGTCAGGAACACTGTCCATCTACCACTCTCCTAATAACTCCCTCCTCTGAACCACCTGCGCTGTTAATCCTCTGATCCGAGCATTCTTGGCCCTTGTGTGTCAGATCTCAAGAGACCATTGTCATTGGATCCATTAATCTGAGTGCAACAGCTCTGACATCTTCAGAGCTGGATGGCTCTGAGCCGAAGCTTCTAGGTTGGATCTGAGAGGATAGGATTGACTCTGAGGTTTTCAGAGCCATGTCTTCTTCTTGGAGCTTCAGCCTTGGACAGCTTAGCTTTGGATTCCAACTCAGGTGGACTGCTGTCAAAGCACAGGAAAGTGACGGGCCTGAAACTTGCTTTCTCAAGTCTGTTGACTTCCTTCTCTCCTGAGCAGTCAGCCTGTGAGGTTGTCCTTCCCCCTTGAATCCATCCTCACCCTCTCAGATGATTTTGCACTGTGATTCTCAGCATTCTACTCCAGAGCCAGCCCAAAGCTTGCAGACTACCCAGCTGGCTATTGTCATCTCTTATGATACTTCTCTGGATCATCTCACCAAAGTTCCTGGGAAGAGGACATGCAAAAAGAGGCAATTGGACTCTCCTCAAGACTCTATCACTGTGACTTTGATGAGGGAGAAGGGTCTCTCAAGTCACTACCCAATGATGTCTCCTTTGGAGACATCCTTGAGATCCTTAAAGGGTGGTTGGTCTGCCAAAAACCAGACTCCTGAGGAGTCAGTATTTCTGGAAACTTTTGGGACTGGCCCGTCTACCTCCTGGGTCACTCTGCTTGCTGATGAACTTATTGATTTGGTTTCTCAGCAGACATGGAAGGAACCTGATATGACTGAGCCCATCCCCAAGAGACCAGACAGGATTCTGGCTCCACTGGTAGGAAGAGAATATTGGAGTAAATGGGTACCAGTTGATGCAATGGTCATGGTAGCAGCTACAAAGAAGGAACTCGTGGAACAGAGTTCCACTGTCCATCCCCCTAAAAGAGAATCTAGGGCACTGGACAGATTTGGGAAGTGAGTTTATGCTTCAGTGACTTTTGTTCTCAGATCAATGCACTTCTTGGTACACTTCATGAGACTGCAAAAGGGCTTGATTAAGGAACTTTCAAATTCCCTTTCAGGAGCTACTACTGCTGAAGCTCAAACTCTTGTGGCCTCACAGTTGGCTACTCTTCAATCTGTTTCAAATTCATCCATGAGGCTCATTTCACACACTGCAGAAGGCCTCTCAAGGGGCACATGTTCAGGTATTTCCATCAGGAGGCATGCCTGGATGCACCTGTGTGATGTTGTTCATCATTGCTTCCTTTGATGATGACTTCTTGTTTGACCGGACTGTAAAAGATGCACTTTCCAGGTGTGAGAATGATGAAAAGACCGTCCCTGCAGTGTGTGTGCATTTTTTTGACCACTCAAAGGACTTTTTCCAGGAATCAATGTGGAGGTCAAAAATTCGGTTCAGGAAGTCTTAAGAGTCCTTTCCAGGACAAACGTGTGGAAGTAGTTGCCCCAGAGGTAGAAGGGGAGAGATAATGGCAGATGAGGCCCACAAAACTGAGTGTCTAGAAATATCTTTTCTGACAGACCCTTTCAGCACTCCTGAAGGGAGCCCCGATTGCATTCCTCTGGAGGCAGTTGGGGGTCACTTACTTCTGAACCAGGAAGCCTGGTTAAACATATTTCCACAGGCTATATTATTCCCTTTTGCCTACCATGTCCATTACCCAGGAAAATCCCCAATATTCTACCCAATCAGGGGGAAGCAGCAACACTAGAAATACAATAGATGCTTAAAAAGTCATCCAAGAGGTCCCCCAGACCAAACAGAATCTGGAACTTGCTCACGATTCTTTTTAGTGTAAAGAAGACAGGGGACGGGAGACCAGTTTTAGATCTCCATGTATTGAACAAATCATTTCGGTACACCAGGTTCCAGATGGTCATGGTTCAGTACATTCTGCCCTTTCTGAGCAAAGTTGACTGGATGTGCTCAATAGACCTTCAGGACATGTACTATCACATAAAAATGAAGAGACAATCCAGAAGGTACTTATACTTCCAGCTGGGAGCCAGTCATTACCAGTTCAGATCACTGCCCTTTGGCCTCACCACAGCCCCCAGGGTGTTCACCAAGTGTAGGGCAGCGGTAGTAGCTCACTTGAGGCTTAAGAAATTCTGGATGTTTCCATACTTAGACTGGCTCATTACTGACCTAGCCAGGCATCAACTGATACAAGCATGAGACCAAGTGTTGCAGACTTGTTCAAATCTTGGAGTAACCATCAATTACAACAAGCCACACCTACAACCAACCCGGACATTGGAATTCATAGGAGCAATGTTCAACACAATATCTATGGTAGCATCTCTTCCTCTTTTGAGAGTACAAACAATAAGGAATAACGTCAGGAAAATAATTTGCAGTACCAGAATTTCAGCCTGATTGATTTTACAAGCCCTGGGATCAATGTAAGTGCAATCATTTTAGTTCCTTTAGCAAGATATCCCATGAGGATTCTGCAATGGATGCTCATAATACAATGATCAATGCTCTTTCAACTCATGTCGGTAAAGATGAGAATAACTCAGGTATGCAAACGGTATCTTTCCTGATGGATACAGTCAACTGTTGCAAGCTTGTCCTTTCATTCCCTCTCAGCCCAAGTCCATAGTGACCATGGATGCATCCCAGATTGGGGGAAGCATTTTCTGGGGAAGACGGGCCAGGGCACTTGGTCCCCTGAAGAGGCCAACTTCCATATCAATGTTCTGGAAATTACAATGGTGTTTTTGTCATTCCAGGTATTCCAAAATGCTCTTCTGCTCAGCATAATTGCAATCCAAATGGACAACATTTCAGTAGTTTGGTACATCAGCAAACAGGGAACCAGATCTTACCCCCTGTGCTGAGAAGCACTAGGGGTGTGCCAATGGGTGAGATCTTCCAACCACTTTCTAATTGCAATGCATATTCCAGGGAAGTCAAAAGTGATGGTAGATAAAATGAGAAGATCCATCCTACTACCTTATGAGCGGTCTCTTAATAACAAAGTGATGGAAATGATTTTCTGTCGGTGGGGCCAGTCTTGCTGTGATATTTTTGCATCTCCCTTAAACAAGTGCTGCAGCTTCTTTGCCCTAATCCACCCACCAGGGGAGTTACCTAGGGATGCTCTGCTCCACAATTGTACCTCCAGTCATCTGCATGCTTATCCTCTGACTCTTTTAATTCCCAAATTCCTACAGAAAGCAGCCAGGATGAAGAGCAAAGTCATCCTCATTGCACCTTACTGGCCTTGACAGGTTTGGTTCCCCTTCCCTTGCCGTCATCTTCTGTACCCACTTTGGATTCTGGATCGAACTCCAGACCTTCTGTCTCACTCGACAGGCATGGTTCACCTGGATATCTCATCTCAAGCTGTATGTTTTTTCTAGCTCCCTTAATACCCAGCAACAAATGCTCTCTTTGTCTGTCCATTCTGTACTTTTATCTTCACATAAACCCTCTACTAGGAAACTCTCCAGGAGTAAATGGAGGAGATTTATTTATTAGGCAGAGAAGAATCATGGACCCATTCTCAGCTCTGATTCTTTCTGTTCTTGAATTTTTAGTGAGGTTGTTTAATGAAGGTGGTAGTTCATCTACTGTTAAAGTTCAACTCTCAGCAATCTTTAACTTTCATGTGGGGTTTCAAAATTCTTCCATGGCTTCTTCTAAACTGTGCAAAGCCTGTTTTGAAAGGTACTCTTCTACTAAGACCCACTTATAAAGATCCCACGCCACCATGGGATTTAAATTTGGCACTGCAAGCCTTAACACATTCTCCCTTTGAACCTGCAGCTAAATGTGATCTAAAATTTTTAACCTGGAAAACTGTTATCTTAGTTGCAATTACATCCACTAGAAGAATTTCAGAACTTCAAACATTATCTTCTAAGCCTCCATAATTGATTTTTCATAAGGATTAGGTTACCTTACTTACCAATGCTTCCTTCCTACCTAAGGTGGTGTCAGAATCTAACATTAACCTGCCAGTATTCTTCTCAAACTTTACAAATAAAAGAGTATATGCTGCACTTACTGGATGTTCATAGACAATTGTTTTTCTGTCTGCACAGAACAAAAGAGGTCACAATGACAGACCAGCTGTTTGTTTCCTTTGCACATAATACGTTGGGCAAATCGGTTACAAAGGTAACTGGCCAGATTGACAGATTGCACTACATTTGTCTACAGCAAATTGAACCTCCTCTTACCAAAGCCGTTAAAGGCTTGTTCAACCAGATCTATTGCTGCTTCCAATGTATTCTCATCTACAGCTTATATGGACGATAAACATGGAGCTGCAACTTGGTCAAATCCTCGTCCTTTATCACTCATTACAAATGATATTTGGTTTCAAGGTGAAGAGCAGCCTTTGGTTCATCCATACTCAGGAATACCCTTCCTTAGAGTTCACCCAAGAGTTTAGGTAGCTGGAGACTGTCCTGTCTGTTGAGGAATGAATGAAAATTGACAACATCAGATCAAGTTATGCACTTACCATAACATTCCATCTGTGTTGTCCATTTTCATTCTTCCTCAGCCCCCCCCCCCCCATCCATTCCCCTTCATTTCTCACAAATAACTTCTGGAGGAATGAGAGTGTTATGGACACCATATGTCCCTTTTGTTGAATTCCAGTTATGGCAATTCTTTTATAGTTTCTTTCTCTCAACCTGTAAATAAGATCTGAGGGACTTTAGGCATAGTGCATTATGGACAGGAAAGGAGCTCAAGAGTTTGTTGGAGGCCATGAGCTAGTGTAACGGCCAAGTCGGATTTGAGTGTCAGATCTGAACCCATCTGTTGAGGAAGAATGAAAATGGACAACACAGATGGAATGTTATGGTAAGTACACAACTTCATTTTTTAGCATAACTAATTTTTCTGTAAACATTTTACAGTTGTGCCTTTTCTTGAGTTCCGCATTCCTCTGCTTGACCCAGATTTTCATAGAATTTCTGAAGTGTCTGCATTACTTCTGTAAGATCTCGGGCTATTGTTCTTGACACAAGCTCACTGTGTGTGTGGCAACAACCCTTTCTGTGTTCTGTTGCCTAAGTCGTATTAAACTTTTTTGTGCTCTGGAGTTCTCAGAGATACTTGCTTAACTGCAAACTTTCTAAAAACTGCAACCTTTGTAAACTCATGCATATTATCCAAACATTCCTTTAGTATCCTTTTAGCACTGTGCAGTATCTCTTCCTCCTGTTTTGTGAGATTCCCTTTTGTAATACTTCATTTGTCAACCCCTCTAAATTCCATTTACTTATTTTCCCATATTTCTTTCTGTTTCTACCATGATTTTAAAGTCCGTTTTCATTTTTAACTCCACTTTCATTTTATTCTACTCACTAGCTATCCCTTCTGTAGAAATTTCTGTCTTCCCTAATTCTTCAAATCATTTCCACTATCCAATCCTTAAATTCCTCTCTTTTTAAGAGATAAGAAAGCACCAGTGTGTCCCATTTTACTTCAATATCCTGAATCTTTATCTTGCATTTTATTCGTACATGATTCTGTGAAACATTACTTTTATCCAGTTTAGCCCAGGTCTTTTACTTTGCATAATATGTAAATTGAATTCCTGCTATTGAATTCACGCCTTTCTCATCAAATATTCCCAAATATTCCATCAGAAATCTACTGTCTTTTGTTATGGTCCTTTGACAGACTCACTAATGCAAATCAAGTTCCAGTCCCCATTCATAAATAATTCCTGCTGAGACCTGCTTATTTCTCCCAAACTTTTCTTTAGCGCTGTATTAGTATATGCCTGCTTAATCCTCCTACCCTGCCAATAATCCCTTTCTGCTACAGATCTACTACCACTACGGACCTCCCTGTAACTATTGGAACCCCTGTTATAATCAGTATCACCCCATTTCATTTTTCAACCCAGAAATAAAAAAGAATGCATTTTAAATCTCCAACCCCTTTTAACTTGCCACAGATGTACAAAAATAAACACACTTTCCAAAATGGTGAGTTTACCCTAAAACTGACGGCTGCATTCACAAGCATTATCAGTTCTAAAGTTCGGTTAAATCATGCTGAAGCACATTACAGCTTCTTCTGCACATCATGCTCAGTGCTTCCGTAACCTTTTAAGCTCTATGGCTTGTGTCTTGCCCAAGACATAACTGGACATTTTCCAAAAGCTCTTGTTCCCTTCCAGACTTCCACTCTGATAGCTGATTGAACAGCCCAGAGGAGGGGAAAATCAACAGTCGGGGTAGAAAATCTTCAGTTCTTTCTGTCACATGAAGAAACAGGTCAAAAGTTTCACAAGGGTAGCAACTGGCACTTAAGCTCCTCTCTGACAGAAAAGTCTTATTTGGGGTACTTTTCCATGCAGAAAATCGAATTTTATATATATATATATATATATATATATAATTACAATAAAAACTTCTTGAAGCAAGCCAGACAGAAAAAGCAGACCCTGTGTTGTGTTTTCATTCTTTATTCTTAACAAGAAGTTCTTCAGAAAAACATTGTAATGATAAGAATGCAGTGCACAAGACGATGTATACTGTCTTAGGTACAGTTAAATTCACCTCTAAAAAACTGACTTGTCTTAGTTTCCAAAGAAAAACTACTACCAATGTATGAACATTATTAAAGGTAATACATTTCAAACAAACTCAAAACAAGTTTGAAAAACAATGCTTAAAGGCAGGAAGGTTTCTCAGGGGTTACCCGAGACAACACAGAGCACATTTAATGTTCTGTTCATTAAGCCCAGGGAAAGAATCAGCCCCAAGCAGTAGCTGCCACTTCACTTTACATACTTCCAGCTGGGCATTTTTGAATGATCTCTTTCTACACCAACCTACAAATGCTGATAGAAAGTTAGTGATGTTAGACATTGAATCTCTCTATACAAACATTGCACATACTGAAGGACTGGAATATTTAAGATCCTTTTTGCTAAAACAGTCTGCATTTCCTGCAGAAAAGAATTACACCATTTGTGCTTTGATTGCAATGGTTCTTCATATGAACTTTTTTCTTTTTATTGGGGTTATTTATCAGCAGATTTAAGGGAGTGGCGATGGACTCTAAAATGGCCATTGCATATGCCAATCTTGTTCCAGACTGTACAGATGTTATATTGATGATTTATTTTTGTTTGGCAAGGCTCACAGCAAGAACTTGACACATTTATTCACTCCCTGTCTCGCAGTATTCTGTTTCTCCGTTTTAAAATTTTAGACTGTGGCTCTGTTGTGCATTTGTTGGACACTGAATTCACCCTTGACACTAACTTGCTGTGTTGGGATTCCAATATTTTCTAAGGAAATGTTCAGGAACAATTATTTGGACTTGAACAGCCACAACCCGTTTTTCATGAAGAGGAATATTACAAGAGGGCAATTTATTAGATATTCCCACATTATCAGTAAAGATGACATTTTCTGCCAAGAAAGCTTCTTCCTGATTAGCTTGTTCACAGATTGAAATTACCCAAAGCCTTTACTGGATAATATTTTCACCGAAGTATGCGAATCAAGAAGGTCTAAGTTCAGACCAGTACTAAAGCATGGTTCACAACAAATATCCAACCACCAAATATTTTTGAACCGAACACCTCAAGCACCCAATCGGAATACAAGTAGGAAACAAACCCCACTTTAGCACATCAAAACAAGGTATTGGAACACACCCTCAGCTTCCCATTTCCAATTATTTTGGATCAAAACCAATTTGGAACATTATTTCTAGGAAGTAGGAAATTATTAGAAGTAGCAGAGACATTGCTGCTATTCTGGGAGTTGCACCTAGTTTCTTCCACAAAAGAACAAAGTCATTACGTGTTTCTTTTGACAACTCAGCTCGACATTTTTTTTTACTTGAACAGAATGCTAATGCTGATAAGACACCAGGCTTGTTCAGTGTCACATGCGGCTCTTGTGTTTTCACAGTGTCACATGCGGCTCAGGCTTGTTCACAGTTTCACATGTGGTTCTTGTGTTTTCACAGTATCACATACGGCTCAGGCTTGTTCACAGTGTCACATGCGGTTTGTATGTTCACAGTGTCAAATGCGGTTCGTGTGTTCACAGTGTCACATGGGGCTCGTGTGTTCACAGAGTCACATGGGGCTTGTGTGTTCACAGTGTCACATGCAGCTCAGGCTTGTTCACAGTGTCATATGCGGCTCAGGTTTGTTCACAGTGTCACATGAGGCTCAGGCTTGTTCAGTGTCACATGGGTCTCTTGTGTGTTCACAGTGACACATGCGGCTCAGGCTTGTTCACAGTGTCACGTGCGGCTCAGGTTTATTCGGTGTCACATGCGGCTCAGGCTTGTTCACAGTGTCACCTGCGGCTCTTGTGTTTGTAATTATATTTACTGTAATAGTTACCTTGTTAAAAAATCTTCAAATGAAAATGTCTTATTAATTGTATGTAAAATGTTAATACTGACTGTGGAGCTTTTCTCCTCAGGTCTCCACTGAAAACGGGCTAAGCACTCAGCTGGACTAACCTGGTTAACAAATGTAAAATAAATAAAAATAAGTATATTTGCATAGGTTCAGAGGTTGTTTTCCAGCACTGTAATTTTAAAGTAGCATACCACAGATTTTTTGATTGCCATAGCACAAATGCAGTTTATGTTGGGGTTTGTGACATTTGCAATAGTTTCTACACAGGTAAAACCTCTCAAAGACTTTCTACTATAATAAACTACATGGCTTGTAAACCTTGGCTACTGTTCTTCATGAGTAATATCTGCTAGCTCAACTATTAGGATACTTGCCATCTTAAATGGTACCAGTGATGTGTGTGTAGTACATACGCAGTTGTTCTTCAACTAAATAGATTCATTTTGAAGTCTAACTGTTTTACTGCTATTTTTAAACAACAAGCCTACCTAAACTTCTTGTTATCTTGTGATTAAATGTTCTTTATTGTGGAGCTTTTCTCCCCGGGCCTCCGCAAAAAAAGGACCTGTGTCCAGTCGAGTTTCCCGGTCAACAAATATAAATAAATAAAAACAAATAAATAAAAAAAGAGCACTGTGCAGCCATCTGCAGCAAGGACTTAAGAAATGCATTAAGCAAGCATGGTTTGTACTGAACAAACTTCCAACAGTTTACATTCATAGTGCTTGAACAACTTCATGTTTTTTATGGGGATATTCATACTTTGCTGGAAGTACGTGAACTGAAATGGCAGCTATTGCTTGGGGCTGATTTTTTCCCTGGAGTTAATGAAGCACTTAACATTAAATCTGCACTACATTGGCTCAGGTAACCCCTGAGCAACGTTCCTGCCTTTAATCTTTGTTTTTCAAACTTGTTTCTGCCTTGTTTGGGGTTTGTTTGAATATTACCTTTTATTACCTTTGGTAATGTTAATACATTGGTAGTAGTTTTTCTTTTGAAACTGAGACACGTCAGTTTTTTGGAGGTGAATTTAATTGTACACTGCATTCTTATCATTACAGTGTTATTCTGAGGAGGTTCTTGCTATGAATAAAGAGCGAAAGTACTCAAAACAGGTTCTGCTTTTTCTGTTTGGCTAGGTACAAGAAGTTTTTATTGTATTTAGTTGTTTTTTTTTTTGCAGTTTTTGTTTTTATATATATATATATATATATATATATATATATATATATATATATATATATATAAATAATGTGTGTGTATGTATGTATAGTGTCTTTCCTACTTGTATTTACTTTAGCAGTTCTGGCCCATTAAGAAACCTGGTATTTCTTAAATATTGAACGTTTCCTATCAGGGACTGCTAGGTTTAGTTTTGGCTAATTTAGGCCTTTATTTTGTGAAGAAATACACTGCTCAATTATGCTGTTTCTTTAAGCAAATGTTTTGTCTGCACAGGGAATTCTGTGTGTGATGTATTGCTTATGTTCACACTGTGAGAACTTATCTGCCATTATTTTCTGTCACACTAATTTTATTCTAAGTGTTTCTGACAGGAATTGTGTGTGCGACTTACAACATAGTTTTTTTGGGAGCATTTTGTATGTGAAAGTGTTAACCGTGCTGTTGAGGCACGCTATTTGACAACTTACCTTTAGACCAGCTCTTTCCAATGTTTTTTGACTTGCATCCAAAGTGTCCTCCGTGGTCACAGCATAGATGTCGATTCTACTTCTGCTGGATCAGCTTCTGTTATACTTCGAAAGAAAAAATATTGTCAAAGAGCCCTTTCCAATTCTGCAGGCTCAGTATTCACCTCCAGCAATGTTGGGTGACCCTGTAGTGGCCAGCAGTCATTCCTCAGACTACTCACATCACTTCTTCATCAGTAGTCCTTTCAGCCATTACAACCTGGGGTTAAGCATGTCCTCTCTGGCTGTTCCAGCGCTCAAACAAGGCATGGAAGAACCATCTTTACGGGAGCACAGAGGCATCAGAATGCTGATGGATGTGTCTGGGAAAAGAGACCTCTTAGTGGGGCAGATATTCCTTCAACTTGGTTATTGAAGATACATATAAAGAAGGAAAAAAAAAAAAAGCTTATCTGAAGACATGCTATCTATAGGAAAGGATGTTTTTTCCCACTTTAGAAAAAAATGTTGGCCAATCCTGGTATGAAGAATTCAGTACCTCTAAATTGGGTCAGTCAGTGTATTCCCAAGGAAAACATGTCAGATGATTTTCAAGAACAGAGACAGGTTTTCTGTTATGCAAATCCAAAGCCTAAAACTCTGATGCTGAAGAAATCTGGTCGTCATGACCACCTTTGTAGGAATTTTGTAACCCCCCACCATTACTGCCGTGATGAATGAGGTATTTTATGTATATTCCCATGAATTGAACACACAAGAAAATATATGTTACAAGTGGATATGCTTCATTCTATACCTATTCCTTCTCTAGTGCCAGTCCTTTGTATGTATATAATGCTGGTTGTACTTACCCTATTCCTCCTGTAGTGCCAGTCCTGTGTATGTTTATAACCCTGCCTGTACTAACCCTACTCCTCCTGCAGTGCCAGTACTGTGTATGTATATAACACCACATGTACTAACCCTATTCCTTCTGTAGTGCCAGTCCTGTGTATGTATATAATGTTGCCTGTACTAACCCTATTCCTCTTGTAGTGCCAGTCCTGTGTATGTATATAATGCTGCCTGTACAACCCTATTCCTCCTGTAGTACCCGTCATGTGTATGTATATAACGCTGACTGTGCTAACCCTATTCCTCCTGTTGTGCCCGTCCTGTGTATCTACATAACGCTGACTGTGCTAACCCTATTCCTCCTGTCGTGCCCGTCCTGTGTATGTACATAACGCTGACTGTGCTAACCCTATTCCTCCTGTCGTGCCCGTCCTGTGTATGTATATAATGCCACCTGTACTAACCCTATTCCTCCTGTTGTGCCAGTCCTGTGTATGTACATAACGCCACATGTACTAACCCTATTCCTGTTGTCGTGCCAGTAATGTGTATGTATATAACGCCGCCTGTACTAACCCTATTCCTCCTGTAGTGCCAGTCCTGTGTATGTATATAATGCTGCCTCTACTATCCCATTTCCTCCTGTAGTGCCAGTCCTGTGTATGTATATAATGTTGCCTGTACTAACCCTATTCCCCCTGTAGTGTCAGTCCTGTGTACGTATATAACGCCACCAGTACTAACCCTATTCCTCCTGTAGTGCCCGTCCTGTGTATGTATATGCCACCTGTACTAACCCTATTCCTCCTGTAGTGCCCGTCCTGTGTATGTATATAATGCTGCCTGTAATAACCCTATTACTCCTGTACTGCCCGTCCTGTGTCTGTATATAGCACCGCCTGTACAAACCCTATTCCTCCTGTAGTGCCAGTCCAGTGTATGTATATAATTCTGCCTGTACTAGCCCTATTCTTTCTGTAGTGCCCGTCCCTTTTATGTAAATAATGGTGCCTGTATTAACCCTATTCCTCCTGTAGTGCCAGTCCTGTGTATGTATATAATGCCACCTGTACTAACCCTATTCGTCCTATAGTGACAGTCCTATCTATGTATATAACTCTGCCTTAATAACCATATTCCTCCTGTAGTGCCAGTCCTGTCTATGTATATAACGCTGCCTGTACTAACCCTATTCTTCCTGTAGTGCCAGTCCTATGTATGTATATAACTCTGCCTTAATAACCATATTCCTCCTGTAGTGCCAGTCCTGTGTATGTATATAATGCCGCCTGTACTAATCCTATTCCTCCCCTAGTGCCTGTCCTGTGTATGTGTATAACGCCACCTGTACAAACCCTATTCCCATTGTAGTGCCAGTCCTTTGTATGTATATAACGCTGCCTGTACTAACCCTATTCCTCCTGTAGTACCAGAAGTGTGTATGTATGTAATGGCACCTGTACTAACCCTATTCCACCTGTAGTACCACTCCAGGGCATGTATATAATGCCAGCTATACTAACCCTGTTCCCCATGTAGTGCCAGTCCTGTGTATGTATATAATGCTGTCTGTACTAACCCTTTTCTTCCTGTAGTGAAAGTCCTGTGTATGTATATAATTCTGCCTGTACTAGCCCTATTCTTTCTGTAGTGCCCGTCCCTTTTATGTAAATAATGGTGCCTGTATTAACCCTATTCCTCCTGTAGTGCCAGTCCTGTGTATGTATATAATGCCACCTGTACTAACCCTATTCGTACTATAGTGACAGTCCTATCTATGTATATAACTCTGCCTTAATAACCATATTCCTCCTGTACTGCCAGTTCTGTCTATGTATATAACGCTGCCTGTACTAACCCTATTCTTCCTGTAGTGCCAGTCCTATGTATGTATATAACTCTGCCTTAATAACCATATTCCTCCTGTAGTGCCAGTCCTGTGTATGTATATAATGCCGCCTGTACTAATCCTATTCCTCCCCTAGTGCCAGTCCTGTGTATGTGTATAACGCCACCTGTACAAACCCTATTCCCATTGTAGTGCCAGTCCTTTGTATGTATATAACGCTGCCTGTACTAACCCTACTCCTCCTGTAGTACCAGAAGTGTGTATGTATGTAATGGCACCTGTACTAACCCTATTCCACCTGTAGTACCACTCCAGGGCATGTATATAATGCCAGCTATACTAACCCTGTTCCCCATGTAGTGCCAGTCCTGTGTATGTATATAATGCTGTCTGTACTAACCCTTTTCTTCCTGTAGTGGCAGTCCTGTGTATGTATATATGCCGCCTGTACTAACCCTATTCCTCCTGTAGTGCCAGCCCTGTGTATGTATATAACACCCCTTGTATTAACCCTACTCCTCCTGTAGTGCCAGTCCTGTGTATGTATAATGCCGCATTTACTAACCCTATTCCTCCTGTAGTGCCACTCCTGTGCATGTATATAACACCGGCTGCACTAACCCTATTCCCCGTATAGTGCCAGTCCTGTGTATGTATATAATGCTGTCTGTATTAACCCTTTTCTTCCTGTAGTGCCAGTCCTGTGTGTGTGTATAATGCCTCCTGTACAAACCCTATTCCTCCTGTCATACCTATCCTGTGTATGTATATAATGCTGCCTGTACTAACCCTATTACTGCTGAAGTGCTAGTCCTGTGAATGTATATAACGCTGCCTATTCCTGCTGTAGTGCCAGTCCTGTGTATTTATATAACGCTGCCTGTATTAACCTTATTCCTCCTGTAGTGTCAGTCCTGTGTATGTATATAACGCTGTCTGTAATAACCCTATTCCTCCTGTAGGACCAGTCCTGTGTATGTATATAATGGCACCTGTACTAACCCTATTCCTCTTGTAGTGCCAGTCCTATGTATGTATATAACGCCCCCTGTACTAACCCTATTCCTCAAGTAGTGCCAGTCCTATGCATGTATATAATGCTGCGTGTAATAACCCTATTCCTCCTGTAGTGCCAGTCCTGTGTATGTATATAATGCCACCTGTACTGACCCTATTCCTCCTCTAGTGCCAGTCCTGTGTATGTATATAGCTCCGCCTGTACTAACCCAATTACTGCTTTAGTGCCAGTCCTGTGTATGTATAAAACGCCATCTGTACTAACCCTATTCCTCCTGTAGTGCCAGTCCTGTGTATGTATATAACGCTGCCTGTACTAACCCTATTCCTTCTGTAGGGCCAGTCCTGTGTATGTATATAGCGCTGCCTTGACTAACCTTATTCCTCCTGTAGTGCCAGTCCTGTGTATGTATAACGCCTCCTGTTCTAACCCTATTCCTCCAAAAGTGCCCGTCCTGTATATATATATATATATATATATATATATATATATATATATATATATATATATATATATATATATATAATTGGTAAACTCAAACTCACCCCCAGGAATCCATAGTGTTAGGTGACTTCAACATCGATTGGAATTCCTTCTCATCTAGCTCCCCATCTAGCAGCATAAATCTACATGGCTTTTCTCAGCTCGTATCCACTCCTACCAGACTAGGTAAACCCCAAAACAAAGACAAAGCATCCTGGACTGGATCCTTACTAATAAAGATCCTGACCAGTACTCAGCAGGTACACACCCGGAGGACATGAGTGATCACTTACTCACCTATGTTATCAAATTCAAGAAAATCACCCCCCTTCTTACAACCATAAAAAAAATCAGGAACAATAATAAATTCAACGCCTCCATTTTTCAAACTGAACTTAAAGCCCACAACTGGACAATACTCAAGTCTCTTCCTCTTGAAGAGGCAGTTATCTACTTCAACACCACCTTCCTCAAGATTCTAGATTCCCATGCTCCAATACGGTCCATTAGAACTAAAACCAAAACCGCACCATGGCTCTCTAAGGAAACAAAAATCCAAAATCCTATCTAGAAACAAGATGTGGGTCACATGGCGTACCTCTAAAGACCCACACTCTCACCAAACCTTCCGGCAACTTAGAAATGAAACTAAAAGAATGATCTTAAATGATAAAAAAACTTCTTCCTCCACCTCCAACACAAACACCTTAATAATCCGCAAAAATTCTGGGCAGGCTTAAACAAGCTCCTGCACCCAGGCCAGGCAACCACCCCCACTCCAACAACTTGCAAACAACAGTGCCCTGTAAACATTGCTAACACATTCAATAGTTTCTTCACAGAAACTATACAATCCCTGGCCACACAATTCAAACAAACAACCAGCCCACTCCACTACCCATGCCAGCAGAATACTACAACTACATCAGATCATCTATTTACCTTGATCCAGTACCCATATCCTCTATAACATCTCTTCTTAAAAAATAAAACCCACTAAGCTAGCAGCTGACCTTCTCCCAGCTGAGTTTCTGCAAAAAGCAGCTGAGGCCATTTCCTATTCCGTCTCCATAATCATAAACCGTACCTTGTCAGAAGCCTTCATCCCCTCCATATGGAAAATGTCCCACATTATTCCTCTCCATAAAGGTGGTAGCTCACTAGAGCTAACCAACTACAGACCTATAGCTATACTCTCACCCTTGGCCAAAATTATGGAAAAGTGTGTCCACAAACAACTGATGGAACACCTCACCAAAAATAAAATTCTAGCCAACTCCCAACATGGCTTCAGGCCAACTCACAGTACCACATCAGCCCTACTATCCTTTTCTAATACCATCAATAACTTCAGAAACAATAATAAACTATCATCTGCTCTTTTCTTAGACCTCTCCAAGGCCTTTGATATGGTGAACCACATTCAACTCCTCCATACATTAAAAAAACTATCACTCAGCAATACCACGCTGAAATGGTTCCAATCCTACCTGTCCAATAGGCAACAGGCTGTTCTATGGCAGGACAAATTATCCACATGCCTACCTGTTACACTTGGAGTTCCCCAAGGATCTATTCTTGGCCCTCTTCTCTTCACCATCTTTGTTAATGACCTGCCCACAATCACCCCCCATGCCACATGCATTCAATATGCAGATGATTCGACTATCATTCCTGGAGTTCATAAATTCAAATGCCATGGAACAGCTAGTCACTGTTCCCACGAGAGGAGAAAATATACTAGATCTCATTGTCACAAACATGGGGACAAAATGCTCCACACCGGAAGTATATCCCTCATTGGTGAGATCTGATCATAAACTAATCTCACTGGAAATCCACATCCCGCCCCCACCCCAAACAAAAAAGACCATAGTGAAGAACTTCTCTAAAGCAAACTTCACACTACTCAAGACTGGTGTGGTATCCTTCAAGGCCCCTGAGCCAGAGGAAACCACAACCCAAGCTGCGGAAGCCCTTACAAATGCCTTCTATGAACACCTCCAGGACTGCATGGATCAGGCAATCCCAAATAAAACCAAGACTCTTTCCACAAAGGGCAAGCGTCCAGTCTGGTGGACCCCAGCCATTAACAAACTTTACAATAAGAGGAGAAAGCTATTACATGATAGAACAAAATCCATAAAAGGGAAGTCACCCTGATCATTATTAGTAAAAAATACGAGCACTCATAAAATCAACTAAGGCCAATTTTGAGAGAAAAATTGCCATGGATTCAAAGGACAATCATAAGGCCTTTTTCAGCTATGTTAGGAACCTGGGTGGAAACTCCCAGATATGCTCAGAATTAGTCCAAAATGATACAAAAATCACTGAACCCACAGACATTGCCAACATAGTGGCAGACAGGTTCAGTGCAAACTTCACCCCCCTTCCCCCCCTAAAGGAGACATAACTATCCCAGCCGAGTGTAGCCTCCCGGACATCTCAAATGCGAGGTGAAAGCTGCTCTCTCTAAAGCTAAAAACACAGCATCAATGGGACGGATGGTGTCCCCTGCTGTGTGCTACACGAGCTAAATGAGGAATTAAACCCGCACATAAGGCAGCTGTTTAATCTCAGCCTTACCACAGGATACGTGCCCAAGGAGTGGTGTACGGCAACTGTGGTCCCACTCCACAAAGGCGGCCTCTACGGACCCTGGTAATTACCGCCCCATAAGCTTAACAAGTCTAGTCTGCAAAGCTATGGAGAGGATCATAATGGAGCTCATAAACAAAGATATAGGGACTTGCAGACATTGGACCCGACCCAGTTTGGCTTTGTCAAGGGAAGATCATGCCTTTTGAACTTGGTCGACTTCTTGAAACAGTCACCAAGGCCATTGATGAGGGAAAGGCAGTCCATACAGCCTACCTTGACCTTGCAAAGGCTTCGACACAATACCCCACTCGGGTATTGTAGAAAACTTACCAGCTTAAATGTAAACCCATATGTCACAAGATGGGTTGCAAACTGGCTTAAGGACAGAACCCACAGGGTTAGAGTTGCTGGCGCTGTGTCAGACTCCAAGCCGGTCACAAGTGGTGTCCCACAGGGCTCGGTCCTTGGCCCCTATTGTTTGGCATCTACTTCTCAGAAGTACAGGCCAACATGGGAGGACTTTGGCTGACAAAGTTTGCAGGCGACTGCAAACTGGGTGCCATAGTGGAAAGTGCATCGGACACGGATATCCTTCAGAAGGGACCCACGGAAACAGATAGCTGGTGCCAGAGCCATGGCCTGAAGTGAAACGCCAAAAATGTATAGTCATACCCTTCGGGAAAAACAAGGTAACCCCAAGCTACCATATAGGTGGCAATCCACTAAGCACAGAAGAGGTTATCAGGGACCTGGGGACCCAGGTTGACAGTGGCCTTTCTTTTGACACTCACGTTGCTAAAGTGGTTAGAAAGACCTTCTACATTGCCCACCTGATCATGAAGGGATTCACATCCAGATCTAGTGAGGTCATTGTTCCCTGTACTCTTCACTTATCAGACCAATGATCGGTACAATGCCCCATTCGGGATGTATCTCACCCGACATCTGCAGCAATTGGAGAGACCCCAAAAGTTCCTCACCAAAAGGATAAAGGGACTCCAAAATCTGTCATATGCTGCCAGATTGAAGAAACTCCAGCTCTATTCAGTCGCATACCGTCTGCTCAGAGGTGACATGTGCCTGACATACAAGGCCATGTCCAACCTGGAATTAATGGACATGCTCCACCTCAAAAATCCAAATCCACCAAAACCACTAGAGCAAGCGACTTAAACCTTAGCACGGATATAAATAGGGCGTGCTGGAGGGATAGATTTATCACTCAGAGACTCCCTATGCTGTGGAATAAAATCCCGGTCCATGTGAGGCAGAGCACCTCGCTGACTCTGTTCAAGAGAAATCTAGACCTGTGGATGGGAGATCGTAGGTTTACCCCGGGAATCATCTCTGTGTCACTGCTGGACAGAGGCACAACAAACTAATGGGCACAGTATTTTTTCATATAAGGGGTGGCGTAAGCCACAAAAATTTGGGCTAGGCTTATAAATGCCTTAGGGCAGATAGCCTAGTATAAACCTATGAACCTATGAACCTATTATCAGCACTGCCTCCAACCTGGCAGACCTCACTGCTTCAACCCAAGACACCTTCAACCTAACAGAAAAATGGTTCTCAAGTCGTCAACTAGTTCTCAACCCCAACAAAACAAAACTACTTACTTTCTCACCCACTAACAAGACTCTTCCCCCCACCTTCTCTATTACATCCTCCAATGGAATCACTATATCACCAGAAGCTCACACAAAGCTATTAGGTGTTACCATTGATAACTCCCTTAAATTTGACACCCATTTCAATCTAACCATCAAAACTGTCAATAAACAGCTTGGCGCTCTCTATAAAGTAAAACACTTTCTCACTCCTCACGCTAAAATTACAATTGCCAGCACACACCTACTATCAACTCTTTTCTATGCCTCCCCCCTTTTTACAAACCTAAACAAGACAACCCTTAACAAACTTGCTTCTTGTTACAATCACATAGCTAGATTTGCCACAAATTCCACCTTTAGAACTGCACTAACTTGAAGCAACTAGGGTGGTTAGAGTTTTCCAGCCAACTCCATTTCAACCAACTCAAAACGGCTCACCAGATACTGTATCACCCAGAGAAAACACCAGCTCTGAAAATCATCATTCACCCCTATATTAACCTGCAATCTTTACGCTCCTCCAATAAGATCTTAGCTCAAGCTACCAAAGCCAATAATTCTGCTGGGGATTCTCTATTCTCAAACTTTGTAGGTAAAATGTGGAACTCCCTACCGACCATGCTCACCTCAGAACCTTCACTCCTACAATTCAAAAAAAAGCTTAAACCCCATCTCAATACTCTCTGGCAATGTCCCTGTTCCAAACCTGATTAACCACTATCATTTACCCTTCTCTTACCTCACTATCCTTAACCGCTTTTTAACAAGGCGCCTCGCCTTTGTAATTGACCTATGTTTTTTTTTATATGCTGCTGTTATTTTTTTCCCAAGATGTGATGTATCTTTATATTGTATTTAGAACTCAACTATCTTCCTTTTTTGCATTAACAATGTTCATATGTCTGTTATGTACCTGGAGCTTTTCTCCCCGGGCCTCCGCTGAAAATGGACATGTATCCAGTCGGACTCTCCCGGTTAACAAATGTAAAATAAAATAAATAAATTAAATAAATAAATAAATAATGCCACCTGTACTGACCCTATTCCTCCTCTAGTGCCAGTCCTGTGTATGTATATAATGCCCTCTGTAGTAACCATATTCCTCTTTTAGTGCCAGTCCTGTGTATGTATATAACGCCGCCTGTACTAACCGTATTCCTCCTGTAGTGCCAGTCCTGCATATGTATATAACGCCACCTGTACTAACACTATTCCTCCTGTAGTGCCAGTCCTGTGTATGTATATAATGCCCTCTGTACTAACCCTATTCCTCCTGTAGTGCCAGTCTTGTGTATGTATATAATGCTGCCTGTACAAACCCAATTCCTCCTGTAGTACCACTCCTGTGTATGTATATAACACTGGTTGTACTAACCCTGTTCTTCCTGTAGTGCCAGTCGTATGTATGTATATAACGCCACCTGTACTAACCCTATTCCTCTTGTAGTGCCAGTCCTGTGTACTTATATAATGCCGGCTGTACTAACCCTATTTCTCCTGTAGTGCCAGTCCTGTGTACGTATATAATGCAGCCTGCACTAACCCTATTCCTGCATTAGTGCCAGTCCTGTTTATGTATACAATGCCCCCTGTACTAACCCTATTCCTTTTGTAGTGCCTGTCCTGTGTATGTATGTAATGCTACCTATACTAACTCTATTCCTCCTCTAGTGCCAGTCCTGTGTATGTATATAACACCGCCTGTCCTAACCCTATTCCTCATCTAGTGCCAGTCCTGTGTATGTATATAACGCTGCCTGTCCTAAACCTATTCCACCAGTAGTGCCCGTCTTTTGTATGTATATAAGGCTGCCTGTACTAACTGTATTCCTCCTGTAGTGCCAGTCCTGTGTATGTATACAACGCCCCCTGTACTAACCACATTCCTCCTGCAGTGCCAGTCCTGTGCATGTATAATGCCACCTGTACTAACCCTATTCCTCCTGTAGTGCCAGGCCTGTGTATGTATATAACACTGCCTGTACTAACCCTATTCCTCCTTTAGTGCCAGTCATGTGTATGTATATAACGCCCCCTGTACTAATCCTATTACCCTTGTAGTGCTAGTCCTATGTATGTATATAATGCTGTCTGTATTAACCCTATTCTACCTGTAGTGCCAGTGCTGTGTATGTATATAACGCCGTCTTAACTAACCCTATTCCTCTTGTAGTGCCAGTGCTGTGTATGTATACAACGCCACTTGTACTAACCCTGTTCCTCCTGTAGTGCCAGTCCTGTGTATGTATTTAATGCCACCTGTACTAACCCTATTCCACCTGTCGTGGCTGTCCTGTGTATGTATATACTGCCGCCTGTACTAACTCTATTCCTGTTGTACTGACAGTCATGTGTATGTATATAACAACCCTTGTACTAACCCTATTACCCTTGTAGGTGCTAGTCCTATGTATGTATATAATGCTGTCTGTACTAACCCTATTCCTCCTGTAGTGACAGTCCTGTGTATGTATATAAAGCCCCATGTACTATATCTATTGCTCCTGTAGTGCCAGTCCTGTGTATGTAAATAAAGCCGGCTGTACTAACCCTATTCCTCCTGAAGTGCCAGTCCTGTGCATGTATATAATGCCACCTGTACTAACCCTATTGGTCCTGTAGTGCCAGTCCTGTGTATGTATATAACTCTGCCTTAATAACCATATTTCTCCTGCAGTGCCAGTCCTGTGTATGTATATAACGCCACCTGTACTAACGCTATGCGTCTTGTCGTACCAGTCCTATATATGTATATAACTCTGCCTGTACTAATCCTATTCCTCCTGTAGTGCCAGTCCTGTGTATGTATATAACGCGGCCTGTACTTGCCATATTCCCATTGTAGTGCAAGTCCTTTGTATGTATATAATGCTGCCTGTAATAACCCTATTCCTCTTGTAGTGCCAGTCCTGTCTATGTATATATTGTAGCCATTACTAACCCTATTCCGCCTGTAGTGCCAGTCCAGTGCATTTATATAATGCCGCCTGTACTAACCCTATTCCTCCTGTAGTGCCAGTCCTGTGTATGTATATAATGCAACCTGTACTAACCCTATTCCTTTGTTAGTACCAGTCCTGTGTATGTATATAACGCTGCTAGTACTAACCCTATTCCTCTTGTAGTGCCAGTCATTTGTATGTATAAAACGCCCCCTGTACTAACCCCATTCATTCTGTAGTGTCAATCCTGCGTATGTATATACGCTGTCTGTACAAACCCTGTTCCTCTTGTAGTGCCCGTCCTGTGTATGTATATAACCCTGCCTGTACTAACACTATTCCTTCTGTAATGCCCGTCCTGTGTATGTATATAACGCTGTCTGTACTATCCCTATTCCTTCTGTAGTGCCAGTCCTGTGTATGTATATTACGCTGTCTGTACTAACCCTATTCCTCCTGTAGTGCCAGTCCTGTGTATGTATATAATGCCACCTATACTAACCCTATTCCTCCCCTAGTGCCAGTCCGGTGTATGTATAAAACGCTGCCTGTACTAACCCTATTCCTGCTGAATTGTGAGTCCTGTGTATGTATATAATGCTGCTTGTACTAACCCTATTCCTGCTGTAGTGCCAGTCCTGTGTATGTATATAACGCTGGCTGTACCAATCCTAGTCTTCCTGTAGTGGCAGTCCTGTGTATGTATATAATGCTGCCTGTACTAACCCTATTCCCCCTGTAGTGCCAGTCCTGTGTATGTATATAATGCTGGTTGTACTAACCTGTTCTTCCTGTAGTGCCTGTCGTATGTAACGCCCCTGTACTTAACACTATTCCTCCTGTAGTTCCAGTCCTGTGTATGTACATAACGCCGCATGTATTAACCCTATTCATCCTGTAGTGACAGTCCTGCGTATGTATATAACGCTGCCTGTACTAACCATATTCCTCCTGTAGTGCCAGTCCTGTGTATGTATGTAACACTGCCTGTACTAATCCTGTTCCCCGTATAATGCCAGTCCTGTGTTATGTATATAATGCTGTCTGTACTAACCCTTTTCCTCCTGTAGTGCCAGTCCTGTGTATGTATATAATGCTGTTTGTACTAACCCTTTTCTTCCTGTAGTGCCAGTCATGTGTATGTATATAATGCCACCTGTATTAACCCTATTCCTCCTATAGTTCCAGTCCTGTGTATGTAAATAACACTGCATGTACTAACCCTAATCCTCCTGTAGTGACAGTCCTGCGTATGTATATAACGCCGCCTGTACTAACCATATTCCTCCTGTAGTGCCAGTCCTGTGTATGTATGTAACACTGCCTGTACTATCCCATTTCCTCCTGTAGTGCCAGTCCTGTGTATGTATATAATGCTGCCTGTACTAACCCTATTCCTCCCGTAGTGCCAGTCCTGTGTATGTATATAACGCTACCTGTACTAACCCTATTCCTCCCGTAGTGACAGTCCTGTGTATGTATATAACGCTGCCTGTACTAACCCTATTCTCCCTGTAGTGCCAGACCTGTGTATGTATATAATGCTGGTAGTACTAACCCTATTCCTCCTGTAGTGCCCATCCTGCATATGTTTATAATGCTGCCTGTAATAACCCTATTCCTCCTCTAGTGCCAGTCCAGTGTATGTATATAATTCTGCCTGTACTAGCCCTATTCCTTCTGTAGTGTCAGTCCCGTGTATGTATATAACGCCGCCTGTATTAACCCTATTCCTCCTGTAGTGCTAGTCCAGTGTATGTATAAAATGCCGCCTGTACTAACCGTATTCCTCCTCTAGTGCCAGTCCTTTGTATGTATATAACGTCGCCTGTACTAACCTTATTCCTCCTCTAGTGCCAGTCCTGTGTATGTATATAATGCCGCCTGTACTAACCCTATTCCTGCTGTAGTGCCAGTCCTGTGTATGTATATAATGCTGCCTATACTAACTATTCCACTTGAACTGCCAGTCCTGTTTATGTAAATAACGTTGCATGTACTAACCCAATTCCTCCCGTAGTGCCAGTCCTATGTACATATACAACGCCCCCTGTACTATCTCTATTGCTCCTGTAGCGCCAGTCCTGTGTATGTAAATAATGCCAGCTGTACTAACCCTATTCCTCCTGAAGTTCCAGTCCTCTGTATGTATATGACGCTGCCTGTACTAACCCTATTCCTCCTGTAGTGCCAATCCTATGTATGCATATAACTCTGCCTTAATAACCATATTCCTCCTGTAGTGCCAGTCCTGTGTATGTATAGAACGCTGTCTGTACTAACCCTATTCCTTTTCTATTGCCAATACTTTGTATTTATATAATGCTGCCTGTACTAACCCTATTCCTGAAGTACTGCCAGTCCTGTTTATGTATATAACGCCACCTGTACTAATAATATTCGTCCTGTCGTACCAGTCATATGTATGTATATAACTCTGCCTGTACTACCCCAATTCCTCCTGTAGTGCCAGTTCTGTGTATGTATATAACGCCACCTGTACTAACCCCTAATCCCATTGTAGTACCAGTCCTTTGTATGTATATAACGCTGCCTGTACTAACCCTGTTCCTCCAGTAGTGCCAGTCCCGTGTATGTATATAATGCCACCTGTACTAACCTTATTCCTCTTGTAGTGCCAGTCCTATCTACGTATATAATGCCCCCTCTACTAACCCTATTCCTCCAGTAGTGCCAGTCCTATGCATGTATATAATGCTGCCTGTAATAACCCTATTCTTCCTGTAGTGCCAGTCCTGTGTATGTATATAATGCTGCCTGTACTAACCCTATTCCTCCTGTAGTGCCACACCTGCGCATGTATATAACGCCGGCTGTACTAATCCTGTTCCCCGTATAGTGCCAGTCCTGTGTTATGTATATAATGCTGTCTGTACTAACCCTTTTCCTCCTGTAGTGAAAGTCCTGTGTATGTATATAATGCTGTTTGTACTAACCCTTTTCTTCCTGTAGTGCCAGTCATGTGTATGTATATAATGCCGCCTGTATTAACCCTATTCCTCCTGTAGTGCCAGTCCTTTGTATGTATATAATGCTGTTTATACTAACCCTTTTCTTCCTGTAGTGCCAGTCCTGTGTATGTATATAATGTTGCCTGTATTAACACTATTCCTCCTATAGTTCCAGTCCTGTGTATGTATATAACACCGCTTGTACTAACCCTACTCCTCCTGTCATACCCATCCTGTGTATGCATATAATGCCTCCTATACTAACCCTTTTCCTCCTGCAGTGCTAGTCCTTTGTATGTATATAATGCTGTTTGTACTAACCCTTTTCTTCCTGTAGTGCCAGTCTTGTGTATGTATATAATGCTGCCTGTACTAACCCTATTCCTGCTGAAGTGCCAGTCCGGTGCATGTATATAATGCTGCTTGTACTAACCCTATTCCTGGTGTAGTGCCAGTCCTGTGTATGTATATAACGCTGCCTGTACTAACCCTATTCCTCCTGTAGTGCCAGTCCTATGTATGTATATAACGCTGCCATTACTAATCCTATTCATTCTGTAATGCCCGTCCTGTGTATGTATATAACGCCGCCTGTACTATCCCTATTCCTTCTGTAGTGCCAGTCCTGTGTATGTATATTACGCCGCCTCTCCTAACCCTATTCCTCCTGTAGTGCAAGCCCTGTGTATGTATATAACACCCTCTGTATTAACCCTACTCCTCCTGTAGTGCCAGTCCTGTGTATGTATAATGCCGCAAGTACTAACCCTATTCCTCCTGTAGTGCCAGTCCTGTGCATGTATATAATGCCACCTGTACTAACCCTATTCCTCCCCTAGTGCCAGTCCGGTGTATGTATAAAACGCTGCATGTACAAACCCTATTCCTGCTGAACTGCCAGTCTTGTGTATGTATATAACACTGCTTATACTAACCCTATTCCTGCTGTAGTGCCAGTCCTGTGTATGTTTATAATGCTGCCTGTAGTAACCCTATTCCTCCTGTAGTGCCAGTCCTGTGTATGTAAATAACACCGCATGTACTAACCCTATTCCTCTTGCAGTGACAGTCCTGTGTATGTATATAACGCCGCCTATACTAACCCTATTCCTCCTGTAGTGCCAGTCCTGTGTATGTAAATAACACCACATGTACTAACCCTATTCCTCCTGTAGTGACAATCCTGTGTATGTATATAATGCCACCTGTACTAACTCTATTCCTCCTGTCGTGCCAGTCCTGTGTATGTAAATAACGCTGCCTGTACTATCCCATTTCCTCCTGTAGTGCCAGTCCTGTGTATGTATATAACGCTGCCTGTACTTAACCCTATTCCTCCTGTAGTGCCAGTCCTTTGTATGTATATAACGCTGCCGGTACTAACTATTCCTCCCGTAGTGCCAGTCCTGTGTATGTATATATATAATGCTGCCTGTACTAACCCTATTCCACCTGCAGTTCCAGTCCTGTGTATGTATATAACGCTGGTTGTACTAACCTGTTCTTCCTGTAGTGCCTGTCATATGTATGTATATAACGCCCCCTGTACTTAACACTATTCCTTCTGTAGTGCCAGTCCTGTGTATTTATATAACTCTGCCTGTACTAACCCTATTCCTCCTGTAGTGCCAGTCCAGTGTATGTATATAATTCTACCTGTACTAGCCCTATTCCTTCTGTAGTGCCAGTCCCGTGTATGTATATAAGCCGCCTGTATTAACCCAATTCCTCCTGTAGTGCTAGTCCTATGTATGTATATAATGCCCCCTGTACTAACCCTATTCCTGCTGTAGTGTCAGTCCTGTGTATGTATATAACGTTGCCTGTACTAACTATTCCTCTTGAACTGCCAATCCTATTTATGTATATAACGCTGTATGTACTAACCCAATTCCTCCTGAAGTGACAGTCCTCTGTATGTATATAACTCAGCCTGTACTAACCTTATTCCTTTTGTAGTGCCAATCCTTTGTATTTATATAATGCTGCCTGTACTAACCCTATTCCTCAAGTACTGCCAGTCCTGTTTATGTATATAATGCCGCCTGTACTAATGCTATTCGTCCTGTCGTACCAGTCCTATGTATGTATATAACTCTGCCTGTACTACCCCTATTCCTCCTGTAGTGCCAGTCCTGTGTATGTATATAAAGCTGCTTGAACCAACCCCATTCCTCCTGTAGTGCCAGTGCTGTGTATGTATATAACGCCGCCTGTACTTAACCCTATTCCTCTTGTAGTGCCAGTCCCGTGTATGTATATAATGCTGGTTATACTAAACCTATTCCTCCTGTAGTGCCAGTCCTGTGTATGTATATAACGCCACCTGTACTAATCGCATTCCTCCTGTAGTTCCAGTCGTGTGTATATATAATACTGCCTATACTAACCCTATTCCTTCTGTAGTGCCTCTCCTGTGTAAGTATATAACGCCACCTGTACTAACCCTATTCCCACTGTAGTGTCAGTCCTCTGTATGTATATAGTGCTGTCTGTACTAACCCTATCCTTCCTGTAGTGCCAATCCTGTGTATGTATATAACGCCGCCTGTACCAACCCTATTCCTCCTGTAGTGCCAGTCCTGTGTATGTATATAACGCCACCTGTACTAACCCTATTCCTCCAGTAGTGCCAGTCCTGTTTATGTATGTAACACCTCTTCAACTAACCCTATTCCTTCTGTAGTGCCAGTCCTGTGTATGTATATAACGCCACCTGTACTAACCCTATTCCTCCTGTCGTGCCCGTCCTGTGTATGTATATAATGCCACCTGTAGTAACTCTATTCCTCCTGTCATGCCCGTTTTGTGTATGTATATAACGCTGCCTGTACTAACCCTATTCCTCCTGTAGTGCCAGTCCTGTGTATGTATATAACGCCACCTATACTAATCGTATTCCTCCTGTAGTGCCAGTCCTGTGTATGTATATAACTCTGCCTGGTCTAACCCTATTCCTTGTGTAGTGCCCATCCTGTGTATGTATATAACTCTGCCTGTACTAACCCTATTTATTCCTCCTGTAATGCTTGTCCTGTGTATGTATATACCACCGCCTGTTCTAACCCTATTCATGCTGTAGGGCCAGTTCTGTGTATGTATGTATATAGCACCACCTGTACTAACCCTATTCCTTCTGTAAGGCCAGTCCTATGTATGTATATAATTCTTCCTGTACTAAACCTATTCCTTCTGTAGTGCCAGTCCTGGGTATGTATATAACACTGCCTGTACTAACCGTATTCCTTTTGTAGTGTCAGTCATGTGCATGGATATAATGCTGCCTGTACTAGCATTATTCCTCCTGTAGTGCCAGTCCTGTGCATGTATAATGCAGCCTGTACTAACCCTTTTCCTCCTGTAGTGCCAGTCCTGTGTATGTATCTAACGCAGCCTTTAATAGCCCTATTCCTCCTGTAGTGCCAGTCTTGTGTATGTATATAATGCTGCCTGTACTAACCGTATTCCTCCTGTAGTGCCAGTACTGTGTATGTATATAATGCTGCCTGTACTAACCCTATTCCTCCTGTAGTGCCTGTCCTGTGTATGTATAAAACGCTGCCTGTACTAACCCAATTCCTCCTGTAGTGCCAGTCCTGTGTATGTATATAATGCTGCCTGTACTAACCGTATTCCTCCTGTAGTGCCAGTACTGTGTATGTATATAACGCTGCCTGTACTAACATAATTCCTCCTGTAGTGCCAGTCCTGTGTATGTATATAGCGCTGCCTTGACTAACCTTATTCCTCCTGTAGTGCCAGTCCTGTGTATGTATAACGCCTCCTGTTCTAACCCTATTCCTCCAAAAGTGCCCGTCCTGTATATAATTGGTTAACTCAAACTCACCCCCAGGAATCCATAGTGTTAGGTGACTTCAACATCGATTGGAATTCCTTCTCATCTAGCTCCCCATCTAGCAGCATAAATCTACATGGCTTTTCTCAGCTCGTATCCACTCCTACCAGACTAGGTAAACCCCAAAACAAAGACAGCATCCTGGACTGGATCCTTACTAATAAAGATCCTGACCAGTACTCAGCAGGTACTCACCCAGAGGACATGAGTGACCACTTACTCGCCTATGTTATCAAATTCAAGAAAATCACCCCTCTTCTTACAACCATAAAAAAAATCAGGAACAATAATAAATTCAACACCTCCATTTTTCAAACTGAACTTAAAGCCCACAACTGGACAATACTCAAGTCTCTTCCTCTTGAAGAGGCATTTATCTACTTCAACACCACCTTCCTCAAGATTCTAGATTCCCATGCTCCAATACGGTCCATTAGAACTAAAACCAAAACCGCACCATGGCTCTCTAAGGAAACAAAAATCCAAAATCCTATCTAGAAACAAGATGTGGGTCACATGCACTCTAAAGACCCACACTCTCACCAAACCTTCCGCAACTTAGAAATGAAACTAAAAGAATGATCTTAAATGATAAAAAAAACTTCTTCCTCCACCTCCAACACAAACACCTTAATAATCCATAAAAATTCTGGGCAGGCTTAAACAAGCTCCTGCACCCAGGCCAGGCAACCACCCCACTCCAACAACTTGCAAACAACAGTGCCCTGTAAACATTGCTAACACATTCAATAGTTTCTTCACAGAAACTATACAATCCCTGGCCACACAATTCAAACAAACAACCAGCCCACTCCACTACCCATGCCAGCAGAATACTACAACTACATCAGATCATCTATTTACCTTCGATCCAGTACCCATATCCTCTATAACATAACATCTCTTCTTAAAAAACTAAAACCCACTGCTAGCTTAGCAGCTGACCTTCTCCCAGCTGAGTTTCTGCAAAAAGCAGCTGAGGCCATTTCCTATCCCGTCTCCATAATCATAAACCGTACCTTGTCAGAAGCCTTCATCCCCTCCATATGGAAAATGTCCCACATTATTCCTCTCCATAAAGGTGGTAGCTCACTAGAGCTAACCAACTACAGACCTATAGCTATACTCTCACCCTTGGCCAAAATTATGGAAAAGTGTGTCCACAAACAACTGATGGAACACCTCACCAAAAATAAAATTCTAGCCAACTCCCAACATGGCTTCAGGCCAACTCACAGTACCACATCAGCCCTACTATCCTTTTCTAATACCATCAATAACTTCAGAAACAATAATAAACTATCATCTGCTCTTTTCTTAGACCTCTCCAAGGCCTTTGATATGGTGAACCACATTCAACTCCTCCATACATTAAAAAACTATCACTCAGCAATACCACGCTGAAATGGTTCCAATCCTACCTGTCCAATAGGCAACAGGCTGTTCTATGGCAGGACAAATTATCCACATGCCTACCTGTTACACTTGGAGTTCCCCAAGGATCTATT
>NC_056750.1:851747466-851812231 GCF_019279795.1 Protopterus annectens
CTTCAGCCTCTGATTTTTGCAGTTTTATTAGCTCATCTAACTGTTTAAAGCTTCTGCCATTTTTTCCAGCATTTTGAATTGATATAATCCTTTAGTGTTTCATTTATTTTAACTTATTCTGAGCATATTTACTTAATTTTTCCTCTGGATTACTGGAAGCCATGTGTTACACCAAAGCTGGAGCTTGAACCGCTTTTTTGTTGAACAGCTGCAGGACTCTTCCCAGTGTTTTCTTCTCACCCTTTCTAGCAAATTTTTTTTCAGGCTTTTAGTTTTTTTGTTTTTTTCTCATTGCAGGCATCTAAGATGTGTACTTACTAGCCAGCAGCTGAATTTTACTCAAGCTGACAATACCTCTAGAGATTCTCAGTTTTTTTGTTTTCATACAGAGAGCGGAGGTTAATCTACTGTTCAGTGTGCAGCCACCTTGGAAGTCCTAGACATCATATATTCTTAACAGGATTTTCCAGTGTACATTCACATTATGATGTAGCAATAAGACTGTAGCATGTGTTAGTAGTCATCTTCAAAGTCAGTGTGTACTACACTGCTATTCCCTGTGTTGTAGATGGGTCTGCTATTGGTAACATAGCTTCATCCAAACAATCAGGAGACTTTACAGCTACTGTGTGGCTAGACACACTATAAGAGTTGGTAGACATGGAATTGGGTGGGGGGGGTGGGTTCAGCTCATTGGAAATGGTGTGTATAGCATTAACTCCTCCTTACTATGCAGACTTTTCTGCATGAGACAGTGAATTTGTCAGGAGTTTTGCAGGTTTGTCAGTGTTGTGGATCCTACTGCAGTACTTTGCTGTGATAATGCAGCATGTGGAGAACATATGGCTTTCACAATCAGCAGATAAAAGCACCACTACTGTGGAGGCAGTGCATCTTCTGTTAACTGAAGTCCTTTTGGGGGGGGGTCACTAACTGCACCCACACTGCCATCAAGGCCTCATTAGCTGCATTACCTACATGAACTCTCAAGGTGGTGTACAATGCATAGTGTATTGTATACAATGTATCCATGCGTCACCCAGGCAGTTCCCATAATTATCACATCTGACATGTGCTAACCATACCACTATTTCATACAATGTGACAAATGGGCAGACTGCAACCAAGGGACCTGGACATACTGTTGCTGTCCAGCTAAGAAGCAGGCCACTAACAATAATGGTGTGCACGTTGGATGCTGCAGGTACTGCAGGATATGCCTTAGAGGCTCTCATACCACAGCAGAGATGGTGTAGTACACTACGCCATCACAGACATGCAATATAAATCAAACATATTTAAAGGCTTATTTCCACTGCTTGGATACATCTATCGGCACAACACAGTAAGCACCATACACCTGTACATAGTATGTAGCTACAAAAGAAGTTAGTGTGGGAACACTGTAGTACCACCAGAGAGATCTGTGGCAGCAACAGACGAGGAGTTAGAGAAGTAGATGCAGGAAAGGTCTGTAGCAGCACCCCACAGGTAGCACTAACAAAGACAATGGTTTGGGTTTGTGAAAGGCAGATCATACCTCCTGAACCCGATCGACTTCTTTGAGGCAGTCACCAAAGCCATGGATGAGGGTAAGGTGGTTCACACAATGTATCTTGACCTCGCCAAGGCTTTTGACACCATCCCCCATTCTGGAATTATAGCTAAACTCACTAAACTAGGTATAAATCCCTACATCACAAGATGGGTTGCCAACTGGCTCACTGACAGAACCCATACTGTAAAAGTTGCAGACTCCAAATCTGACCTCAAAGCAGTGACAAGTGGAGTATCACAAGGTTCCGTCCTGGGACCTTTCCTGTTTGGTATCTACTTCTCTGAAGTACAGGCTAACACACAAGGCCTCTGGCTAATGAAGTTCGCAGATGACTGCAAACTAGAAGCCATAGTCAAGTCCCCAAATGATGTGGACATCCTACAGAAGGGCCTCACTGAGACAGATGCCTGGTGTCAGAGCCATGGCGTCAAGCTCAAACTCAAAAAGTGCAGTGTCATCCCCTTTGGTAAAAACTCTGTACCCATGAACTACAACATAGGCAGCAATCTACTTAACACCGAATGCGTGATAAGAGACCTTGGGACGCAGGTGGACAGTAGTCTCTCCTTTGATAGTCACATAGCCACAGTAGTCAGGAAGTCCTTCTACATGTCACACCTCATCATAAAAGGGTTTTCATCCAGGAAAAAAGAGGTTATTGTTCCTCTACTCATCACTCAGACCCATTACAGAGTACAATGCCCCTTTTGGAATGTACCTCACAAGACATCTGCAGCAGCTGGAAAGGCCACAGGAGTACCTCACAAAGAAAATTACTGGCCTGAAACAAATGCCCTTCACTGACCGCCTCAAAAAACTCCAGCTTTACTCTGTAGCATATCGCCTACTCCGAGGTGATCTCTGCCTAACATATAAAGCTATGTCAAACCCAGAGCTGTTGGACATGCTACATCTAAAGAAATCCCAATCCCTCCAAGCTACACACTCTAGGGACCTAAACCTTGTTACCACAATAAACAGGACACACTGGAGGGATAGATTTATGTCCCATAGACTTCCTATACTCTGGAACAAGCTACCCATCTAGGTCAAACTAACTTCTTCATTAGCACTCTTCAAGAAAAATCTTGATGAGTGGATGGGAAATAGGAAATACACCCCGGGGATCACTTCTGTGTCTCTGCTCGACAATGCCATAGGAAAATAACTTTCCTGGGTGGAGTAAGCCATGGAAACTTGCTGGCTAGGCCTACGTAGGCCCTTGGGCCAATAGCCTAGTACCTACCTAAGAACCTATGATTTGGACAGCACAGGATAAAACTGATGCATGCACTAATACACCCAGTATAAATAGTAGGCATCAGTCTTTACTATACCCACACAAGCCAGAGGAATGGGCAGGCCACAGTTATTTGCAGAAATGGGTGGGCACACCGACAGGGAGCAGCTACGTTACCGTAAGTGGAAAGGTTATGGCAGGCAGATGTGATAAGCCACTCACCTGGGGGATGAGAGAGAGAGGACTGGCTCTGTGTACAGTGCAACCCTGCAGTACTGGGACTGGAGGCACTCCGCAGAGATGACTGGCTGAGTGTACTGTGCGGCCTGCAGTATTGGGACTACAGGCACCCTTGTCTGATGGTTGCCACAGCATTAGGGACCACATAACATGGAGGATGAGACAGATGAATGGCTGTGTGGCTCTGCAGTACTGGGACTGGAAGCATCCTGTCTTATGGTTGCCACTGTACTGAGACTACATAAACAAACCATTCTGTGCATCCCCATCTGGGAACACAGTACAGCATGTGTGTTCATGACCATATATATGGCCACAGACAGACCAATTCAAAAAGACAAAAGGAGAATGCAATGGCATGAAAATGTGGCACCAAGTATTCCTGGGCCAGTGGGCCACATCCATGGGAGTACCCACACCTAGAAATGGAAGCAACCATTGAAAGAAGGAACACTGATGCTTATCCCTGGAACAGTGTGTATGCCACAAGTACACCTGACTTGGGTCCAGGCGATGTGCATTCAACACTTAGCATAGCCATGGTGTGCAATTGCCAGTAATCTCAGATTCAACAGTGGTTGTCAAGTGGGTTACCACAAACATCAGATGACATATCTGATCCAGGTCTCTATATGCTAGAGCCCTGCAGTCCTTCTAATGAATGGACATAACCATGGAGACCAAGGGGTACCACTGCTTGCCATCTCAACCATTGTGTGGACAGTGGCAATCTGTACCCAGATGAATTACTGACTTGTAGACTTGCTAATGACAAGGAAGATACCTAGGTCAGGGAATGTCCTGGCACCATGGCAAAAGAGGACACCTACAGGCCTCAGCCCTACGGTGGGAATGCACACCTCAGACTATGTGATTCAATGATGCCATTCAAGAGGGTGATTGCTATGCAGCTTGGGTGAAGCTACCATGGACAAGAGATCCAGAATTAAACACAGTGATTGACAGACTTTCAACTTGACTTAACCACTTTCTAATCTGTGGGGGATGCATCCTATTGCCATGTCATGCACATGGTATCAGCAGCAGCAACAGGTGACCTGCTGACATCACGTATGTATCAACCTGTTGCGTTAGATCCTTCATCAATGTAACCTGGGAAAAAATAACATACCTGTGCAAATGCTGAACCATTTATGTCTTTTCCAAAAAACTAGTACCGCATATACTATATTCCAATTACTTCAACAGCCTAAAAGCACTTAAGGACCTTGTGGTGCAGGCCGACTCAGATGCAGACCCACTGTGGTGCAGGCCGCCTCGGATGCAGACCCACTGTGGTGCAGGCCGCCTCGGATGCAGACCCACTGTGGTGCAGGCCGCCTCGGATGCAGACCCACTGTGGTGCAGGCCGCCTCGGATGCAGACCCACTGTGGTGCAGGCCGCCTCGGATGCAGACCCACTGTGGTGCAGGCCGCCTCGGATGCAGACCCACTGTGGTGCAGGCTGTCACAGATGCAGACCCACAATGGTGCAGGCCGTTTCGGATGCAGACCCACTGTATAAGAAACACACATCCAAGCATGCCCTGCTGACTAAACCATTCAAAGTGGTGGGCCACCATACTAAACTAATAGAACATACCAGTATTAACCAGGAGCAACTCATACAGACACCTGGACATTTGTTACCAGCCCAGCTCCGACATCCTAGCCACCATCAGGTTCCATGAGGGATCTCTCAACTGCTCTAGATGGGGATACTAGGAATTTCTCCCTCTGTGTGAAACATCGCTGTGTTGGTGCCTTGGTAATGGCATACAGTATCACACTGGTGACCCTGCTATGCACTTGTACAGCACTGATGCCCTGCACCATTCCCTGCCACACCTGGTCTTGGAAGGCCTTGGCTACTTTACCAGTCTCAAGAATACAGATAGCATATATGCCTAGGGCCTGTAATAGCAACTCTCTCTTTTGCGGAACCAATGCTGTTCTCCACATCTCATGAAAAAAGGTGAACAGCTGTGGGCTATACATGTGGATCACTGTTTACGCAGGACTGCCCTTGAAAGTTACCAATGTCTCAGCACTGTCCTGAACCCATCTGGAAATTGCAGCTCTGTCTGCTAGCATTCAGACACACTGTCGTAGTGACAGCAGCTACAGGAATGTTGCCCTTGCCTGCCATTGTTCAGAATTCTGCTGACACATATTGTGACCGATGTACAGGAGGCCTTATATTCCCCATAGAATCTTTTATGGTCTGTACTGCTATGATGCATTTATGCATCCCCCTATAGAGAGAAATTTTTCCTGACCTTGATTGCTGTCAGGCTGAACCCCCACACCCAGCATGACCGTCACCTATGTGCTATATTGCCCACTAGACTACTCTTTCAGTACCCGTTTCTGCTGTTTCCTTACAAACTTGCTGTCTGCTATCAGTCTCCTGCTGATAACAGCTCTCTTCATCACACTACAAACATGCCTCAGTTCAGTAATTATGTTGAGGTGCTTCAGTTGATCAACCCTAAATCATTGCTATAACATGTTGTTTTACAAGCCACAGTCATCATGTTCATTCCTGCCCATACCAAGGCTGGGAGATCATACGCTCAGTGCACGGATTTTGCCACCACTCCATGCTAATTATACCTGCACTCAATGATAAGCATCAACAGGTGTGCAGTGTGTGCAGCTGTGTACAACAAGAGTCTGTACTCCTACCTGTAGAGTGGACATGGCCTTTTCAGATGCTGTGTGAAAATCTTTGTCCACTTATTGCACAAGGAATAAGGGGAATATCATCTGAGACACTATGATGGTCCCTGTATGAAACTAATGCCTGGTAGCAGCATGCCAGGCTGCTGAGTGATGGTACTTCTATTACCCATGCTGATTAGTAGTGCCTCTACAGATGCCACCCCAACTTGATCCACACGTGGGAGGCAGAGATTAGCAAGATGCTCCACTGCTGTATATGGCCTGGGACTGTGCATTCTGAACAGCACCTACTGCTATTTCCTACAGTTGTCAGGGATAGTTTGTACCGTCTCGGTTTTTTGTTTTACAGTAGAAGAGAATATAAAGTCTACTTACAGTGACATGACAAACTCTCCAGTCATCAGGGTAAATGCTGTACACTGGCTACTGTACTATCCCATTACCAAGCTGTACTGCACATGCTTAAACTGTGGCACTGGTTTTGTTTTACACTGGTTACTGTACTATCCCATTAAAGCTGTACTGCACATGCATAAACTGTGGCACTGCTTTTGTTTTACACTGGTTACTGTACTGCACACATGCTGTGGCACTGGTTTTGCTTTACACTGGTTACTGTACTATCCCATTAACAAAGCTGTACTGCACATGCTTAAACTGTGGCACTGGTTTTCTTTTACACTGGTTACTGTACTATCCCATTGACAAAGCTGTACTGCACATGCTTAAATTGTGGCACTGGTTCTGTCTTACACTGGTTACTGTACTATCCCATTAACAAAACTGTACTGCACATGCTTAAATTGTGGCACTGGTTTTGTTTTACACTGGTTACTGTACTATCCCATTAAAGCTGTACTGCACATGCTTAAACTGTGGCACTGGTTTCGTTTACACTGGTTACTGTACTATGCCATTAAAGCTGTACTGCACATGTTTAAACTGTGTCACTTGGTTTTGCTTTACACTGGTTACTGTACTATCCCATTAAAAAAGCTGTACTGCACATGCTTAAACTGTGGCACTGGTTTTCTTTTACACTGGTTACTGCAGTATCCCATTAACAAAGATGTATTGCACATGCTTAAACTGTGGCACTGATTTTGCTTTACACTGGTTACTGTACTGCACATGCTTAAACTGTGGCACTGGTTTTGTTTTACACTAGTTAATGTACTATCCCATTAACAAAGCTGTACTGCACATACTTAAACTGTGGCACTGATTTTGTTTTACACTGGTTACTGCACTATCCCATTAAAGCTATACGGCACATGCTTAAACTGTGGCACCGGTTTTGTTTTACACTGGTTACTACACTGCACATGCTTAAACTGAGGCACAGGTTTTGTTTTACACTGGTTATTGTACTAATCCATTAACAAAACTGTAATGCACATGCTTAAATGGTGGCACTGGTTTTGTTTTAAACTGGTTACTGTACTATCCCATTAACAATGCTGTACTGCACATGCTTATACTGTGGCACTGGTTTTGTTTTACACTGGTTACTGTACTGAACATGCTTAAACTGTGGCACTGGTTTTGTTTTACACTGGTTACTGTACTATCCCATTAAAGCTGTACTGCACATGCTTAAACTGTGGCACTGCTTTTGTTTTACACTGGTTACTGTACTGCACACATGCTGTGGCACTGGTTTTGTTTTAAACTGGTTACTGTACTATCCCATTAACAAAGTTGCACTGCACATGCTTAAACGTTGGCACTGGGTTTTGTTTTACACTGGTTACTGTACTATCCCATTAACAAAGCTGTACTGCACATGCTTAAACTGTGGTCCTGGTTTTGTTTTACACTGGTTACTGTACTATGCCATTTACAAAGCTATACTGCACATGCTTAAACTGTGGCACTGGTTTTGCTTTACACTGGTTACAGTACTATCCCATTAACAAAGCTGTACTGCACATGCTTAAACTGTGGTACTGGTTTTGTTTTACACTGGTTACTGTACTAATCGCATTAACAAAGCTGTACTGCACGTTTAAACTGTGGCACTGGTTTTGTTTTACACTTGTACTGTACTATCCCATTAAAGCTGCACTGCACATGCTTAAACTGTGACACTGGTTTGGTCTTACACTGGTTACTGTACTATCCCATTAACAAACCTATACTGCACATGCTTAAACTGTGGCACTGGTTTTGTTTTACACTGGTTACTGTACTATCCCATTAAAGCTGTACTGCACATGCTTGAACTGTGGTACTAGTGTTGTTTTACACTGGTTACTGTACTGCACACATGCTTAAACTGTGGGACTGGTTTTGTTTTACACTGGTTACTGCACTATCCCATTAACAAAGCTGTACTGCACATGCTTAAACTGTGGCACCAGTTTTGTAATACATGCTTACTGTACTATCCCATTAACAAAGCTGTAAAAACGGTGGCACTGGTTTTGTTTTACACTGGTTACTGTACTATCCCATTAATAAAGGTGTAATGCACATGCTTAAACTGTGGCACTGGTTTTGTTTTACACTGGTCACTGTACTGTCCCATTAACAAAGCTGTACTGCACACGCTTAAACTGTGGCACTGGTTTCATTTTACACTGGTTACTGTACTATTTAATTAACAAAGCTGTAAAAACGGTGGCACTGGTTTTGTTTTACACTGGTTACTGTACTATCCCATTAATGCTGTACTGCACATGCTTAAACTGTGGGACTGTTTTACACTGGTTACTTTACTACAAAGCTGTACTGCACATGCTTAAACTGTGGCACTGATTTTGTTTTACACTGGTTATTATACTATGCCATTAAAGCTGTACTGCACATGCTTAAACTGTAGCACTGGTTTTGTTTTACACTGGTTACTGTACTATCCGATTTACAAAGCTGTACTGCACATGCTTAAACTGTGGCATTGGTTTTGTTTTGCACTGGTTACTGTACTATCACATTAAAGAGGTACTGTACATGCTTAAACTGTGGCACTGGTTTAGTTTCACACTGATTACTGTACTGCACACATGCTTAAACTGTGGCACTGGTTTTGTTTTACACTCGTTACTGTACTATCCCATTAACAAAGCGGTACTGCACATGCTTAAACTGTGGCACCAGTTTTGTTTTACATTGGTTACTGTACTATCCCATTAACAAAGCTGTAAAAACGGTGGCAATGGTTTTGTTTTACACTGGTTACTGCACTGCACATGCTTAAGCTGTGGCACTGGTTTTGTTTTACACTGGTTACTGTACTATCCCATTAACAAAGCTGTACTGCACATGCTTATACTATGGGACTGGTTTTGTTTTACACTGGTTACTGTACTATCCCATGAAAAAAGCTGTACTGCACATGCTTAAACTGTGGCAATGGTTTTGTTTTACACTGGTTACTGTACTACTCCATTAAAAAAGCTGCACTGCACATGCTTAAACAGTGGTACTGGTTTTGTTTTACACTGGTTACTGCACTGCCCATGCTTAAACTGTGGCACTGGTTTTGTTTTACACTGGTTACTGTACTATCCCATTAACAAAGCTGTACTGCACATGCTTAAACTGTGGCACTGGTTTTGTTTTACACTGGTAACTGTACTATCCCATTAACAAAGCTGTACTGTACATGCTTAAACTGTGGCACTTGGTTTGGTTTTACACTGCGTACTGTACTATCATATTAACAAAGCTGTACTACACATGCTTAAACTGTGGCAATTGGTTGTATTTTACACTGGTTACTGCACAATCCTATTAAAGCGGTACTACACATGCTTAAGCTGTGGTACTGGTTTTGATTTACAATGGTTACTATCCTATCCCATTAACAAGGCTGTACTGCAGATGCTTAAACTGTGGCACTGGTTTTGTTTTACACTGGTTACTGTACTATCCCATTAACAAAGCTGTACTGCACATGCTTAAACAGTGGTACTGGTTTTGTTTTACACTGGTTACTGCACTGCCCATGCTTAAACTGTGGCACTGGTTTTGTTTTACACTGGTTACTGTACTATCCCATTAACAAAGCTGTGCTGCACATAATTAAACTGTGGTACTGGTTTTGTTTTACATGGTTACTGGACTGCACACATGCTTAAACTGTGGCACTTGGTTTTGTTTTACACTGGTTACTGTACTATCCCATTCAGAAAGCTGTACTGCACATGCTTAAACTGTGGCACTGGCTTTGTTTTACACTGGTTACTGTATTATCCCATTAAAGATGTACTGCACATGCTTAAACTGTGGCACTGGTTTTGTTTTACAATGGTTACTGTACTATCCGATTAAAGCTGTACTGCACATGCTTAAACTATGGCAATGGTTTTGTTTTACACTGGTTACTGAACTATCCCATTAACAAAGCTGTACTGCACATGCTTAAACAGTGGTACTGGTTTTGGTTTACACTGCTTACTGCACATGTTCAAACTGTGGCACTGGTTTTGTTTTACACTGGTTACTGTACTATCCCATTAACAAAGCTGTACTGTACATGCTTAAACTGTGGTACTGGTTTTGTTATACACTGGTTACTGTACTATCGCATTAACAAAGCTGTACTGCACATGCTTAAACTGTGGCACTGGTTTTGTTTTACACTGGTTACTGTATTGCACATGCTTAAACTGTGGCACTGGTTTTGTTTTACATGGGTTACTGTACTACCCATTAGCAAAGATGTACTGCACATGCTTAAACTGTGGCACTGGTTTTGTTTTACACTGGTTACTGTACTATCGCATTAACAAAGCTGTACTGCACATGCTTAAACTGTGGGACTGGTTTTCTTTTACACTGGTTATTGTACTATCCCATTAAAGCTGTACGTCACATGCTTAAACTGTGGCACAAGTTTTGTTTTACAGTGGTTACTGTACTATCCCATTAACAAAGCTGTACTGCCCATGCTTAAACTGTGGCACTTGGTTTTGTTTTACACTGGTTAATGCACTATCCCATTAACAAAGCTGTACTGCACATGCTTAAATTGTGGCACTGGTTTTGTTTTACATTGATTACTGTACTATGCCATTAACAAAGCTGTACTGCACACATGGTTAAACTGTGACACTGGTTTTGTTTTGCACTGGTTACTGTACTATCCCATTAAAGCTGTATTGCAAATGCTTAAACTGTGGTACTGGTGTTGTTTTACACTGGTTACTGTACTGCACACAAGCTTAAACTGTGGCACTGGTTTTGTTTTACACTGGTTACTGCACTGCACACATACCTAAACTGTGGCACTGGTTTTGTTTTACACTGGTTACTGTACTATCCCATTAACAAAGCTGTACTGCACATGCTTAAACTGTGGTACTGGTTTGGTTTTACACTGGTTACTGCACTGCACATGCTTAAACTGTGGCACTGGCTTTGTTTTACAATGGTTACTGTACTATCCTATTAAAGCTGTACTGCACATGCTTAAACTGTGGCGCTGGTTTTGTTTTACACTAGTTACTGTACTGCACACATGCTTAAACTGTGGCACTAGTTTGTTTTACACTGGTTACTGTACTATCCTATTAAAGCTGTACTGCACATGCTTAAACTGTGGTACTGGTTTTGTTTTACACTGCTTACTGCGCTGAACATGTTTAAACAATGGCACTGGTTTTGTTTTACACTGGTTACTGTACTATCCCATTAACAAAGCTGTACTGCACATGCTTAAACTGTGGCACTGGTTTTGTTTTACGCTGGTTACTGTACTATGCCATTAACAAAGCTGTACTGCACATGCTTAAACTGTGGCACTGGTTTTGTTTTACACTGGTTACTGTACTATCCCATTAACAAAGCTGTACTGCACATGCTTAAACTGTGGCACTGGTTTAGTTTTACACTGGTTACTGCACTATTCCATTAACAGAGCCGTACTGCAAAGGCTTAAACTGTGGCACTGGTTTTGTTTTACACTGGTTACTGCACTGCACACATACCTAAACTGTGGCACTGGTTTTGTTTTACACTGGTTACTGTACTATCCCATTAAAGCTGTACTGCACATGCTTAAACTGTGGTACTGGTTTGGTTTTACACTGGTTACTGCACTGCACATGCTTAAACTGTGGCACTGGCTTTGTTTTACAATGGTTACTGTACTATCCCATTAACAAATCTGTACTGGACATGCTTAAACTGTGGCGCTGGTTTTGTTTTACACTGGTTACTGTACTGCACACATGCTTAAACTGTGGCACTAGTTTTGTTTTACACTGGTTACTGTACTATCCTATTAAAGCTGTACTGCACATGCTTAAACTGTGGCACTAGCTTTGTTTTACACTGGTTACTGTATTACCCCATTAACAAAGCTGTACTGCACATGCTTAAACTGTGATACTGGTGTTGTTTTACACTGGTTACTGCACTGCACACATACCTAAACTATGGCACTGGTTTTGTTTTACACTGGTTACTGTACTATCAAATTAAGAAAGCCGTACTGCACATGCTTAAACTGTGGGACTGGCTGTTTTACACTGGTTACTGTACAATCCCATTAAGAAAGCTGTACTGCACATGCTTAAACAGTGGTACTGGTTTTGTTTTACACTGCTTACTGCGCTGCACATGTTTAAACTGTGGCACTGGTTTTGTTTTACACTGGTTACTGTACTATCCCATTAACAAAGCTGTACTGCACATGCTTAAACTGTGGCACTGGTTTTGTTTTATGCTGGTTACTGTACTATGCCATTAACAAAGCTGTACTGCACATGCTTAAACTGTGGCACTGGTTTTGTTTTACACTGGTTACTGTACTATCCGATTAACAAAGCTGTACTGCAAAGGCTTAAACTGTGGCACTGGTTTTGTTTTACACTGGTTACTGTACTATGGCATTAAAGCTGTACTGCACATGCTTAAACTGTGGCACTGGTTACTGTACTACCCCCATTAAAGCTGTACTGCACATGCTTAAACTGTGGCACTTGGTTTTGTTTTACACTGCTTACTGTACTATCCCATTAACAAAGCTGCACTGCACATGTTTAAACTGTGGCACTGGTTTTGTTTTACACTGGTTACTGTATTATCCCATTAACAAAGCTGTACTTCACATGCTTAAACTGTGGCACTGGTTTTGATTTACACTGGTTACTTACTATCCCATTAACAAAGCTGTACTGCACCTGCTTAAACTGTGGTACTGGTTTTGTTTTACACAGGTTACTGCACTGCACACATGCTTAAACTGTGGCACTTGGTTTTGTTTTACACTGGTTACTGTACTATCCCATTAACAAAATTGTATTGCACATGCCTAAACTGTGGCACTGGTTTTGTTTTACACTGGTTACTGTACTATCCCATTAACAAAGCTGTACTGCACATGCTTAAACTGTGGTACTGGTTTTCTTTTACACTGGTTACTGTACTATACCATTAACAAAGCTGTACTGCACATACTTAAACTGTGATACTGGTGTTGTTTTACACTGGTTACTGCACTGCACACATACCTAAACTGTGGCACTAGTTTTGTTTTACACTGGTTCCTGTACTATCCCAATAAAGCTGTACTGCAGATGCTCAAACAGTGGCACTGGTTTTGTTTTACACTGGTTACTGTACTATCCCATTAGCAAAGCTGTATGCACATGCTTAAACTGTGGTACTGGTTTTGTTATACACTGGTTACTGTACTATCGCATTAACAAAGCTGTACTGCACATGCTTAAACTGTGGCACTGGTTTTGTTTTACACTGGTTACTGTACTATCCCATTAGCAAAGCTGTACTGCACATGCTTAAACTGTGGTACTGGTTTTGTTTTAGACTGGTTACTGTACTATCCCATTAACAAAGATGTACTGCACATGCTTAAACTGTGGCACTGGTTTTGTTTTACACTGGTTACTGTACTATCCCATTATCAAAGCTGTGCTGCACATGCTTAAACTGTGGCACTGGTTTTGTTTTACACTGATTACTGTAGTATCGCATTAACAAAGCTGTACTGCACATGCTTAAACGGTGGCACTGGTTACTGTACTACCCCCATTAAAGCTGTACTGCACATGCTTAAACTGTGGCACTTGGTTTTGTTTTACACTGCTTACTGTACTATCCCATTAACAAAGCTGCACTGCACATGCTTAAACTGTGGCACTGCTTTTGATTTACACTGGTTACTGTACTATCCCATTAACAAAGCTGTACTGCACATGCTTAAACTGTGGCACTGGTTTTGTTTTACAGTGGTTACTGTATTATCCCATTAACAAAGCTGTACTGCACATGCTTAAACTGTGGCACTGGTTTTGATTTACATTGGTTACTCTACTATCCCATTAACAAAGCTGTACTGCACATGCTTAAACTGTGGTACTGGTTTTGTTTTACACAGGTTACTGCACTGCACACATGCTTAAACTGTGGCACTTGGTTTTGTTTTACACTGGTTACTGTACTATCGCATAAAAAAGCTGTACTGCACATGCTTAAACTGTGGTACTGGTTTTGTTTTACATCGTTACTGGACTGCAGACATACTTGAACTGTGGCACTGGTTTTGTTTTACACTGGTTACTGTACTATCCCATTAACAAAGCTGTACTGCACATGCTTAAACTGTGGTACTGGTTTTGTTTTACACTGGTTACTGCACTATCCCATTAACAAAGCTGTACTGCACACATGGTTAAACTGTGGCACTGGTTTTGTTTTACACTGGTTACTGTACTATCCCATTAAAGTTGTACTGCACATGCTTAAACTGTGGCACCAATTTTGTTTTACACTGGTTACTGTACTATTGCATTAACAAAGCTATACTGCACAAGCTTAAACTGTGGCACTTGGTTTTATTTACACTGGTTAATGTACTATCCCATTACCAAAAGCTGTACTGCACATGATTAAGCTGTGGTACTGGTTTTGTTTTACACTGATTACTGTACTATCTCATTAACAAAGCTGTACTGCAGATGCTTAAACTGTGGTACTGGTGTTTTACATAAGTTACTGCAATGCACACATACCTAAACTGTGGCACTGGTTTTGTTTTACACTGGCTACTGTACTATCCCATTAAGAAAGCTGTACTGCACATGCTTAAACTGTGGGACTGGTTTTGTTTTACACTAGTTACTGTACTATCCCATTAAAGCTGTACGTCACATGCTTAAACTGTGGCATTGGTTTTGTTTTACCCTGGTTACTGTACTATCCCATTAACAAAGCTGTACTGCACATGCTTAAACTGTGGTACTGGTTTTGTTTTACACTGGTTCCTGTACTATCTCAATAAAGCTGTACTGCACATGCTTAAACAGTGGCACTGGTTTTGTTTTACACTGGTTACTGTACTATCCCATTAAAGCTGTACTGCAAATGCTTAAACTGTGGCACTGGTTTTGTTTTACACTGGTTACTGTACTATCCCATTAAAGCTGTACTGCACATGCTCAACCTGTGGCACTGGTTTTGTTTTACACTAGTTACTGTACTATCCCATTAACAAAGCTGGATTACACATGCTTGAACTGTGGGACCGGACTTGTTTTACACTGGTTACTGTACTATCCCATTAAAGATGTACTGCACATGCTTAAACTGTGGCACTGGTTTTGTTTTACACTTGTTACTGTACTATCCCATTATCAAAGCTGTACTGCACATGCTTAAACTGTGGTACTGGTTTTGTTTTACACTGGTTACTGTACTATCACATTACGGTACTGCACATGCTTAAACTGTGGGACTGGTTTTGTTTTACACTGGTTACTGTACTATCCCATAAAAGCTATACGTCCCATGCTTAAACTGTGGCACTGGTTTTGTTTTCAACTGGTTACTGTATTATCCCATTAACGAAGCTGTACTGCACATGCTTAAACTGTGGCACTAGTTTTGTTTTACACTGGTTACTGTACTATCCCATTAAAGCTGTACTGCACATGCTTAAACTGTGGCAATGGTTTTGATTTAAACTGGTTACTGTACTATCCCATTAACAAAGCTATACTGCACATGCTTAAACTGTGGTACTGGTGTTGTTTTACACTGGTTACTGCACTGCACACATACCTAAACTGTGGCACTGGTTTTGTTTTACACTGGTTACTGTACTATCCCATTAACAAAGCTGTACGTCACATACTTAAACTGTGGCACTGGTTTTGTTTTACACTGGTTACTGTACTATCCCATTGACAAAGCTATACCGCACATGCTTAAACTGTGGCACTTGGATTTGTTTTACACTGCTTACTGTACTATCCCATTAACAAAGCTGTACTGCACATGCTTAAACTGTGGCACTGGTTTTGTTTTACACTGGTTACTGCACTGCACATGCTTAAACTGTGGCACTGGTTTTGTTTTACACTGGTTACTGTACTATCCAATAAACACAGCTGTACTGCACATGCTTAAATTGTGGCACTGTTTGCTTTTGCACTGGTTACTGTACTATCCCATTAACAAAGCTGTACTGCACATGCTTAAACTGTGGTACTGGTTTTGTTTTACATGGTTACTGTACTATCTCATTAACAAAGCTGTACTGCACATGCTTAAATTGTGGCAATGGTATTGTTTTACTCTGGTTACTGTACTAGCCCATTAACAAAGCTGTACTGCACATACTTAAACTGTGGCACTGGTTACTGTACTATCCCATTAAAGCTGTACTGCACATGCTTAAACTGTGGAACTTGGTTTTGTTTTACACTGGTTACTGCACTATCCCATTAACAAAGCTGTACTGCACATGCTTAAACTGTGGCACTGGTTTCGTTTTACCCTGGTTACTGTGCTATCCCATTAACAAAGCTGTACTGCACATGCTTAAATTGTGGCACTGGTTTTATTTTACACTGGTTACTGTACTATCCCATTAACATGCTGCACTGCACATACTTAAACTGCGGCACTTGGTTTTGTTTTACACAGATTACTGTACTATCCAATTAACAAAATTGTATTGCACATACCTAAACTGTGGCACTGGTTTTGTTTCACACTGGTTACTGTACTATCCCCATTAAAGCTGTACTGCACATGCTTAAACTGTGGCACTGGTTTTATTTTACATGGTTACTGTACTGCACACATACTTGAACTGTGGCACTGGTTTTGTTTTACACTGGTTACTGTACTACCCCATTAAAGCTGTATTGCACATGCTTAAACTGTGGTACTGGTGTTTTACACTGGTTACTGTACTATCCAATTAACACAGCTGTACTGCACATGCTTAAACTGTGGCACTGGTTTTGTTTTACACTGGTTACTGTACTATCCAATTAACACAGCTGTACTGCACATGATTAAGCTGTGGTACTGGTGTTTTACACTAGTTACCTGCACTGCACACATACCTACACTGTGGCACTGGTTTTGTTTTACACTGGTTACTGTACTATCCCAATAAAGCTGTACTGCACATGCTTAAACAGTGGCACTGGTTTTGTTTTACACTGGTTACTGTACTATCCCACTAAAGCTGTACTGCAAATGCTTAAACTGTGTCACTGGTTTTGTTTTCCACTGGTTACTGTACTATCCCATTAAACCTGTAGTGCACATGCTTAAACTGTGGCACTGGTTTTGTTTTACATGGTTACTGTACTGCACACATACTTGAACTGTGGCACTGGTTTTGTTTTACACTGGTTACTGTACTATCCCATTAAAGCTGTACTGCACATGCTTAAACTGTGGTACTGGTTTTGTTTTACACTGGTTACTGTACTATCCCATTAAAGCTGTACTGCACACATACTTGAACTGTCGTACTGGTTTTGTTTTACACTGGTTATTGTACTATCCCATTAACATGCTGTACTGCACAAGCTTAAACTGTGGCACTTGATTTTGTTTTACACTGGTTACTGCACTGCACACATACCTAAACTGTGGCACTGGTTTTGTTTTACACTGGTTACTGTACTATCCCATTAACAAAGCTGTACTGCACATGCTTAAACTGTGGTACTGGTTTTGTTTTACACTGGTTACTGTACTATCCCATTAAAGCTGTACTGCAAATGCTTAAACTGTGGCACTGGATTTGTTTTCCACTGGTTACTGTACTATCCCATTAAAGCTGTAGTGCACATGCTTAAACTGTAGCACTGGTTTTGTTTTACATGGTTACTGTACTGCACACATACTTGAACTGTGGCACTGGTTTTGTTTTACACTGGTTACTGTACTATCCCATTAAAGCTGTACTGCACATGCTTAAACTGTGGTACTGGTTTTATTTTACACTGGTTACTGTACTATCCCATTAAAGCTGTACTGCACATGCTTAAACTGTGGCACTGATTTTGTTTTACACTGGTTACTGTACTATTCCATTAACAAAGATGTGCAGCACATGCTTAAACTGTGGCACTGGTTTTGTTTTACACGGTTACTGTACTATCGCATTAACAAATCTGTACTGCACAAGCTTAAACTGTGGCACTGGTTTTGTTTTACACTGGTTACTGTACTGCACACATGCTTAAACTGTGGCACTTGGTTTTGTTTTACACTGATTACTATACTATCGCATTAACAAAGCTGCACAGCACATGCTTAAACTGTGGCACTGGTTTTGTTTTACACAGGTTACTGTACTATGCCATTAAAGCTGTACTGCACATGCTTAAACTGTGGCACTTGGTTTTGCTTTACATTGGTTACTGCACTATCCCATTAACAAAGCTGTAGTGCACATGCTTAAACTGTGGCACTGGTTTTGTTTTACACTGGTTACTGTACTATCCCATTAAAGCTGTACTGCACACATACTTGAACTGTCGTACTGGTTTTGTTTTACACTGGTTATTGTACTATCCCATTAACATGCTGTACTGCACAAGCTTAAACTGTGGCACTTGATTTTGCTTTACATTGGTTACTGCACTATCCCATTAACAAAGCTGTAGTGCACATGCTTAAACTGTGGCACTGGTTTTGTTTTACACTGGTTACTTTACTATCCCATTAACAAAGCTGCATTGCACATGCTTAAACTGTGGTACTGGTTTTGTTTTACATAGTTACTGGACTGCACACATACTTGAACTGTGGCAATGGTTTTGTTTTACACTGGTTCCTGTACTATCAATTAACAAAACTGTTCTGCACATGCTTAAACTGTGGCACCGGTTTCGGTTTACACTGGTTAGTGTACTATCCCATTAACAAAGCTGTAAAAACGGTGGCACTGGTTTTATTTTACACTGGTTATTGTACTATCCCATTAACAAAGCTGTACTGCACATGCTTAAACTGTGGAACGGGTTTTGTTTTACACTGGTTAATGTACTATCCAATTAACACAGCTGTACTGCACAGGCTTAAACTGTGGCACTGGTTTTGTTTTACACTAGTTACTGTACTATGCCATTAAAGCTGTACCGCACATGCTTAAACTGTGGCACTGGTTTTGTTTTACACTGGTTATTGTACTATCCCATTAACATGCTGTACTGCACATGCTTAAACTGTGGCACTTGGTTTTGTTTTACACTGGTTACTGCACTGCACACATACCTAAACTGTGGCACTGGTTTTGTTTTACACTGGTTACTGTACTACCCCGTTAACAAAGCTGTACTGCACATGCTTAAACTGTGGCACTGGTTACTGTATTATCCCATTAAAGCTGTACTGCACATGCTTCAACTGTGGCACTGGGTTTTGTTTTACACTGGTTACTGCACTGCACGTGCTTAAACTGGTGGCACTGGCTTTGTTTTACACTGGTTACTGTACTACCCCGTTAACAAAGCTGTACTGCACATGCTTAAACTGTGGCACTTGGTTTTGTTTTACACTGCTTACAGTACTATCCCATTAACAAAGCTGTACTGCACATGCTTAAACTGTAGCACTGGTTTTGTTTTACACTGGTTACTGCACATGCTTAAACTGTGGCACTGGTTTTGTTTTAAACTGGTTTCTGTACTATCCCATTAACAAAGCTGTACTGCACATGCTTAAACTGTGGCACTGTTTTGTTTTACACTGGTTACTGTACTATCCCATTAACAAAGCTGTACTGCACATGCTTAAACTGTGATACTGGTTTTGTTTTACACTGGTTACTGCACTGCACATGCTTAATCTGTGGCACTGGCTTTGTTTTACACTGGTTACTGGACTATCCCATTAACAAAGCTATACTACACATGCTTAAACTGTGGCGCTGGTTTTGTTTTACACTGGTTACTGCACATGCTTACACTGTGGCACCGGTTTTGTTTTACACTGGTTACTGTACTATACCATTAACAAAGCTGTATTGCACATGCTTAAACTGTGGCACTGGTGTTGTTTTACACTGGATAGTGTACTATCCCATTAACAAAGCTGTACTGCACATGCTTAAACTGTGGCACTGGTTTTGTTTTACACTGGCTACTGTGCTATGCCATTAAAGCTGTACTGCACATGCTTAAACTGTGGCACTGGTTTTGTTTTATACTGGTTACTGTACTATCCCATTAACAAAGCTGTACTGCACATGCTTAAACTGTGGTACTGGTTTTGTTTTACACTGGTTACTGTACTATCCCATTAACATAGCTATACTGCACATGCTTAAACTGTGGCACTGGTTACTGTATTATCCCATTAAAGCTGTACTGCACATGCTTCAACTGTGGCACTGGGTTTTGTTTTACACTGGTTACTGCACATGCTTAAACTGTGGCACTGGTTTTGTTTTCCACTGGTTACTGTACTATCCCATTAAAGCTGTAGTGCACATGCTTAAACTGTGGCACTGGTTTTGTTTTACATGGTTACTGTACTGCACACATACTTGAACTGTGGCACTGGTTTTGTTTTACACTGGTTACTGTACTATCCCATTAAAGCTGTACTGCACATGCTTAAACTGTGGTACTGGTTTTGTTTTACACTGGTTACTGTACTATCTCATTAAAGCTGTACTGCACACATACTTGAACTGTCGTACTGGTTTTGTTTTACACTGGTTACTGTACTATCCCATTAAAGCTGTACTGCACATGCTTAAACTGTGGCACTGATTTTGTTTTACACTGGTTACTGTACTATTCCATTAAAGATGTACAGCACATGCTTAAACTGTGGCACTGGTTTTGTTTTACACGGTTACTGTACTATCGCATTAACAAATCTGTACTGCACAAGCTTAAACTGTGGCACTGGTTTTGTTTTACACTGGTTACTGTACTGCACACATGCTTAAACTGTGGCACTTGGTTTTGTTTTACACTGGTTACTATACTATCGGATTAACAAAGCTGCACAGCACATGCTTAAACTGTGGCACTGGTTTTGTTTTACACTGGTTACTGTACTATGCCATTAAAGCTGTACTGCACATGCTTAAACTGTGGCACTTGGTTTTGTTTTACACTGGTTACTGCACTGCACACATACCTAAACTGTGGCACTGGTTTTGTTTTACACTGGTTACTGTACTACCCCGTTAACAAAGCTGTACTGCACATGCTTAAACTGTGGCACTGGTTACTGTATTATCCCATTAAAGCTGTACTGCACATGCTTCAACTGTGGCACTGGGTTTTGTTTTACACTGGTTACTGCACTGCACGTGCTTAAACTGGTGGCACTGGCTTTGTTTTACACTGGTTACTGTACTACCCCGTTAACAAAGCTGTACTGCACATGCTTAAACTGTGGCACTTGGTTTTGTTTTACACTGCTTACAGTACTATCCCATTAACAAAGCTGTACTGCACATGCTTAAACTGTAGCACTGGTTTTGTTTTACACTGGTTACTGCACATGCTTAAACTGTGGCACTGGTTTTGTTTTAAACTGGTTTCTGTACTATCCCATTAACAAAGCTGTACTGCACATGCTTAAACTGTGGCACTGTTTTGTTTTACACTGGTTACTGTACTATCCCATTAACAAAGCTGTACTGCACATGCTTAAACTGTGATACTGGTTTTGTTTTACACTGGTTACTGCACTGCACATGCTTAATCTGTGGCACTGGCTTTGTTTTACACTGGTTACTGGACTATCCCATTAACAAAGCTATACTACACATGCTTAAACTGTGGCGCTGGTTTTGTTTTACACTGGTTACTGCACATGCTTACACTGTGGCACCGGTTTTGTTTTACACTGGTTACTGTACTATACCATTAACAAAGCTGTATTGCACATGCTTAAACTGTGGCACTGGTGTTGTTTTACACTGGATAGTGTACTATCCCATTAACAAAGCTGTACTGCACATGCTTAAACTGTGGCACTGGTTTTGTTTTACACTGGCTACTGTGCTATGCCATTAAAGCTGTACTGCACATGCTTAAACTGTGGCACTGGTTTTGTTTTATACTGGTTACTGTACTATCCCATTAACAAAGCTGTACTGCACATGCTTAAACTGTGGTACTGGTTTTGTTTTACACTGGTTACTGTACTATCCCATTAACATAGCTATACTACACATGCTTAAACTGTGGTACTGGTTACTGTATTATCCCATTAAAGCTGTACTGCACATGCTTCAACTGTGGCACTGGGTTTTGTTTTACACTGGTTACTGCACATGCTTAAACTGTGGCACTGGTTTTGTTTTCCACTGGTTACTGTACTATCCCATTAAAGCTGTAGTGCACATGCTTAAACTGTGGCACTGGTTTTGTTTTACATGGTTACTGTACTGCACACATACTTGAACTGTGGCACTGGTTTTGTTTTACACTGGTTACTGTACTATCCCATTAAAGCTGTACTGCACATGCTTAAACTGTGGTACTGGTTTTGTTTTACACTGGTTACTGTACTATCCCATTAAAGCTGTACTGCACACATACTTGAACTGTCGTACTGGTTTTGTTTTACACTGGTTACTGTACTATCCCATTAAAGCTGTACTGCACATGCTTAAACTGTGGCACTGATTTTGTTTTACACTGGTTACTGTACTATTCCATTAACAAAGATGTACAGCACATGCTTAAACTGTGGCACTGGTTTTGTTTTACACGGTTACTGTACTATCGCATTAACAAATCTGTACTGCACAAGCTTAAACTGTGGCACTGGTTTTGTTTTACACTGGTTACTGTACTGCACACATGCTTAAACTGTGGCACTTGGTTTTGTTTTACACTGGTTACTATACTATCGGATTAACAAAGCTGCACAGCACATGCTTAAACTGTGGCACTGGTTTTGTTTTACACTGGTTACTGTACTATGCCATTAAAGCTGTACTGCACATGCTTAAACTGTGGCACTTGGTTTTGCTTTACATTGGTTACTGCACTATCCCATTAACAAAGCTGTAGTGCACATGCTTAAACTGTGGCACTGGTTTTGTTTTACACTGGTTACTGTACTGCACACATGCTTAAACTGTGGCACTGGTTTTGTTTTACACTGGTTACTGTACTATCCCATTAACAAAGCTGCACTGCACATGCTTAAACTGTGGTACTGGTTTTGTTTTACATAGTTACTGGACTGCACACATACTTGAACTGTGGCACTGGTTTTGTTTTACACTGGTTCCTGTACTATCAATTAACAAAACTGTTCTGCACATGCTTAAACTGTGGCACCGGTTTCGGTTTACACTGGTTAGTGTACTATCCCATTAACAAAGCTGTAAAAACGGTGGCACTGGTTTTATTTTACACTGGTTATTGTACTATCCCATTAACAAAGCTGTACTGCACATGCTTAAACTGTGGCATGGGTTTTGTTTTACACTGGTTAATGTACTATCCAATTAACACAGCTGTACTGCACAGGCTTAAACTGTGGCACTGGTTTTGTTTTACACTAGTTACTGTACTATGCCATTAAAGCTGTACCGCACATGCTTAAACTGTGGCACTGGTTTTGTTTTACACTGGTTATTGTACTATCCCATTAACATGCTGTACTGCACAAGCTTAAACTGTGGCACTTGATTTTGTTTTACACTGGTTACTACACTGCACACATACCTAAACTGTGGCACTGGTTTTGTTTTACACTGGTTACTGTACTATCCCATTAACAAAGCTATACTGCACATGCTTAAACTGTGGTACTGGTTTTGTTTTACACTGGTTACTGTACTATCCCATTAAAGCTGTACTGCAAATGCTTAAACTGTGGCACTGGTTTTGTTTTCCACTGGTTACTGTACTATCCCATTAAAGCTGTAGTGCACATGCTTAAACTGTAGCACTGGTTTTGTTTTACATGGTTACTGTACTGCACACATACTTGAACTGTAGCACTGGTTTTGTTTTACACTGGTTGCTGTACTATCCCATTAAAGCTGTACTGCACATGCTTAAACTGTGGTACTGGTTTTGTTTTACACTGGTTACTGTACTATCCCATTAAAGCTGTACTGCACAGGCTTAAACTGTGGCACTGATTTTGTTTTACACTGGTTACTGTACTATTCCATTAACAAAGATGTACAGCACATGCTTAAACTGTGGCACTGGTTTTGTTTTACACGGTTACTGTACTATCGCATTAACAAATCTGTACTGCACAAGCTTAAACTGTGGCACTGGTTTTGTTTTACACTGGTTACTGTACTGCACACATGCTTAAACTGTGGCACTTGGTTTTGTTTTACACTGGTTACTATACTATCGCATTAACAAAGCTGCACAGCACATGCTTAAACTGTGGCACTGGTTTTGTTTTACACTGGTTACTGTACTATGCCATTAAAGCTGTACTGCACATGCTTAAACTGTGGCACTTGGTTTTGCTTTACATTGGTTACTGCACTATCCCATTAACAAAGCTGTAGTGCACATGCTTACACTGTGGCACTGGTTTTGTTTTACACTGGTTACTGTACTGCACACATGCTTAAACTGTGGCACTGGTTTTGTTTTACACTGGTTACTTTACTATCCCATTAACAAAGCTGCATTGCACATGCTTAAACTGTGGTACTGGTTTTGTTTTACATAGTTACTGGACTGCACACATACTTGAACTGTGGCACTGGTTTTGTTTTACACTGGTTCCTGTACTATCAATTAACAAAACTGTTCTGCACATGCTTAAACTGTGGCACCGGTTTCGGTTTACACTGGTTAGTGTACTATCCCATTAACAAAGCTGTAAAAACGGTGGCACTGGTTTTATTTTACACTGGTTATTGTACTATCCCATTAACAAAGCTGTACTGCACATGCTTAAACTGTGGAACGGGTTTTGTTTTACACTGGTTAATGTACTATCCAATTAACACAGCTGTACTGCACAGGCTTAAACTGTGGCACTGGTTTTGTTTTACACTGGTTATTGTACTATCCCATTAACATGCTGTACTGCACATGCTTAAACTGTGCACTTGGTTTTGTTTTACACTGGTTACTGCACTGCACACATACCTAAACTGTGGCACTGGTTTTGTTTTACACTGGTTACTGTACTATCCCATTAACAAAGCTGTACTGCACATGCTTAAACTGTGGTACTGGTTTTGTTTTACACTGGTTACTGCACTGCACGTGCTTAAACTGGTGGCACTGGCTTTGTTTTACACTGGTTACTGTACTACCCCGTTAACAAAGCTGTACTGCACATGCTTAAACTGTGGCACTTGGTTTTGTTTTACACTGCTTACAGTACTATCCCATTAACAAAGCTGTACTGCACATGCTTAAACTGTAGCACTGGTTTTGTTTTACACTGGTTACTGCACATGCTTAAACTGTGGCACTGGTTTTGTTTTAAACTGGTTTCTGTACTATCCCATTAACAAAGCTGTACTGCACATGCTTAAACTGTGGCACTGTTTTGTTTTACACTGGTTACTGTACTATCCCATTAACAAAGCTGTACTGCACATGCTTAAACTGTGGTACTGGTTTTGTTTTACACTGGTTACTGCACATGCTTAATCTGTGGCACTGGCTTTGTTTTACACTGGTTACTGGACTATCCCATTAACAAAGCTATGCTACACATGCTTAAACTGTGGCGCTGGTTTTGTTTTACACTGGTTACTGCACATGCTTACACTGTGGCACCGGTTTTGTTTTACACTGGTTACTGTACTATACCATTAACAAAGCTGTATTGCACATGCTTAAACTGTGGCACTGGTGTTGTTTTACACTGGATAGTGTACTATCCCATTAACAAAGCTGTACTGCACATGCTTAAACTGTGGCACTGGTTTTGTTTTACACTGGTTACTGCACTGCACACATACCTAAACTGTGGCACTGGTTTTGTTTTACACTGGTTACTGTACTATCCCATTAACAAAGCTGTACTGCACATGCTTAAACTGTGGTACTGGTTTTGTTTTACACTGGTTACTGTACTATCCCATTAACAAAGCTGCACTGCACATGCTTAAACTGTGGTACTGGTTTTGTTTTACATAGTTACTGGACTGCACACATACTTGAACTGTGGCACTGGTTTTGTTTTACACTGGTTCCTGTACTATCAATTAACAAAACTGTTCTGCACATGCTTAAACTGTGGCACCGGTTTCGGTTTACACTGGTTAGTGTACTATCCCATTAACAAAGCTGTAAAAACGGTGGCACTGGTTTTATTTTACACTGGTTATTGTACTATCCCATTAACAAAGCTGTACTGCACATGCTTAAACTGTGGCATGGGTTTTGTTTTACACTGGTTACTGCACTGCACACATACCTAAACTGTGGCACTGGTTTTGTTTTACACTGGTTACTGTACTATCCCATTAACAAAGCTGTACTGCACATGCTTAAACTGTGGTACTGGTTTTGTTTTACACTGGTTACTGCACTGAACGTGCTTAAACTGGTGGCACTGGCTTTGTTTTACACTGGTTACTGTACTACCCCGTTAACAAAGCTGTACTGCACATGCTTAAACTGTGGCACTTGGTTTTGTTTTACACTGCTTACAATACTATCCCATTAACAAAGCTGTACTGCACATGCTTAAACTGTAGCACTGGTTTTGTTTTACACTGGTTACTGCACATGCTTAAACTGTGGCACTGGTTTTGTTTTAAACTGGTTTCTGTACTATCCCATTAACAAAGCTGTACTGCACATGCTTAAACTGTGGCACTGTTTTGTTTTACACTGGTTACTGTACTATCCCATTAACAAAGCTGTACTGCACATGCTTAAACTGTGGTACTGGTTTTGTTTTACACTGGTTACTGCACTGCACATGCTTAATCTGTGGCACTGGCTTTGTTTTACACTGGTTACTGGACTATCCCATTAACAAAGCTATACTACACATGCTTAAACTGTGGCGCTGGTTTTGTTTTACACTGGTTACTGCACATGCTTACACTGTGGCACCGGTTTTGTTTTACACTGGTTACTGTACTATACCATTAACAAAGCTGTACTGCACATGCTTAAACTGTGGTACTGGTTTTGTTTTACATGGTTACTGGACTGCACACATACTTGAACTGTGGCACTGGTTTTGTTTTACACCGGCTACTGTACTATGCCATTAAAGCTGTACTGCACATGCTTAAACTGTGGCACTGGTTTTGTTTTACACTGGTTACTGTACTATCCCATTAACAAAGCTGTACTGCACATGCTTAAACTGTGGTACTGGTTTTGTTTTACACTGGTTACTGTACTATCCCATTAACATAGCTATACTGCACATGCTTAAACTGTGGCACTGGTTACTGTATTATCCCATTAAAGCTGTACTGCACATGCTTCAACTGTGGCACTGGGTTTTGTTTTACACTGGTTACTGCACATGCTTAAACTGTGGCACCGGTTTTATTTTCCACTGGTTACTATACTATCCCATTAACAAAGCTGTACTACACATGCTTAAAGTGTGGCACTTGTTTTGTTTTACACTGGTTACTGCACTGCACATGCTTAAATTGTGGCACTGGTTTTCTTTTACACTGGGTACTGTACTATCCCATTAACAAAGCTGTACTGCACATGCTTAAACTGTGGTACTGGTTTTGTTTTACACTGGTTACTGCACTGCACATGCTTAAATTGTGGCACTGGTTTTCTTTTACACTGGGTACTGTACTATCCCATTAACAAAGCTGTACTGCACATGTTTAAACTGTGGCACTGGTTTTGTTTTACACTGGTTACTGTACTATTCCATTAACAAAGCTGTACTGCACATGCTTAAACTGTAGCACTGCTTTTGTTTTACACTGGTTACTGTACTATCCCATTAAAGCTGTACTGCACATGCTTAAACTGTGGTACTGGTTTTGTTTTACACTGGTTACTGCACTGCACATGCTTAATCTGTGGCACTGGCTTTGTTTTACACTGGTTACTGGACTATCCCATTAACAAAGCTATACTACACATGCTTAAACTGTGGTGCTGGTTTTGTTTTACACTGGTTACTGCACATGCTTACACTGTGGCACCGGTTTTGTTTTACACTGGTTACTGTACTATACCATTAACAAAGCTGTATTGCACATGCTTAAACTGTGGCACTGGTGTTGTTTTACACTGGATAGTGTACTATCCCATTAACAAAGCTGTACTGCACATGCTTAAACTGTGGCACTGGTTTCGGTTTACACTGGTTACAGTACTATCCCATTAACAAAGCTGTAAAAACGGTGGCACTGGTTTTATTTTACACTGGTTATTGTACTATCCCATTAACAAAGCTGTACTGCACATGCTTAAACTGTGGCATGGGTTTTGTTTTACACTGGTTAATGTACTATCCAATTAACACAGCTGTACTGCACAGGCTTAAACTGTGGCACTGGTTTTGTTTTACACTAGTTACTGTACTATGCCATTAAAGCTGTACCGCACATGCTTAAACTGTGGCACTGGTTTTGTTTTACACTGGTTATTGTACTATCCCATTAACATGCTGTACTGCACATGCTTAAACTGTGGCACTTGGTTTTGTTTTACACTGGTTACTGCACTGCACACATACCTAAACTGTGGCACTGGTTTTGTTTTACACTGGTTACTGTACTATCCCATTAACAAAGCTGTACTGCACATGCTTAAACTGAGGTACTGGTTTTGTTTTACATGGTTACTGGACTGCACACATACTTGAACTGTGGCACTGGTTTTGTTTTACACTGGCTACTGTACTATGCCATTAAAGCTGTACTGCACATGCTTAAACTGTGGCACTGGTTTTGTTTTACACTGGCTACTGTACTATGCCATTAAAGCTGTACTGCACATGCTTAAACTGTGGCACTGGTTACTGTATTATTCCATTAACAAAGCTGTACTGCACATGCTTCAACTGTGGCACTGGGTTTTATTTTACACTGGTTACTGCACATGCTTAAACTGTGGCACCGGTTTTATTTTCCACTGGTTACTATACTATCCCATTAACAAAGCTGTACTACACATGCTTAAAGTGTGGCACTGGTTTTGTTTTACACTGGTTACTGCACTGCACATGCTTAAATTGTGGCACTGGTTTTCTTTTACACTGGGTACTGTACTATCCCATTAACAAAGCTGTACTGCACATGCTTAAACTGTGGCACTGGTTTTGATTTACACTGGTTACTGTACTATCCATTAACAAAGCTGTACTGCACATGCTTAAACTGTGGCACTGGTTTTGTTTTACACTGGTTACTGTACTATTCCATTAACAAAGCTGTACTGCACATGCTTAAACTGTAGCACTGCTTTTGTTTTACACTGGTTACTGTATTATCCCATTAAAGCTGTACTGCACATGCTTAAACCGTGGCACTGGTTTTGTTTTACACTGGTTACTGTACTATCCCATTAACAAAGCTGTACTGCACATGCTTAAACTGTGGTACTGGTGTTTTACACTGGTCACTGCACATGCTTAAACTGTGGCACTGGTTTTGTTTTACACTGGTTACTGTACTATCCCATTAACAAAGCTGTACTGCACATGCTCAAACTGTGGCACTGGTTTTGTTTTACACTGCTTACAGTACTATCCCATTAACAAAGCTGTACTGCACATGCTTACACTGTGGCAGTGGTTTTGTTTTACACTGGTTACTCTACTATCCCATTAACATGCTGTAGGTGGATTGGACACTCTAATTTGGCCCTAGGTGTGAGTACATGCATGTGTGTGTCTTCTGTGGAAGGTTAGGCACCGGTCTGGCAACTCGACACTGTAACACAAACTCCACTGTCAATCATGAGTGGACAGGTGATCCACTGTGTTGACCCCTAACCAGGAAAAGCCGAAAGAAGACTGTACTATCCCATTAACAAAGCTATAATGCACATGCTCAAACTGTGGCACTTTGTTTTGCTTCCACTTTCTAGAGGGTCAGCTGTGCTGCAGGATGAAGTCGAACGTCAGCACCTGGGCTTGCCACTGACCTAACAGTCATGCCTCCATGTAACCCATCAAAAAAATACACATCTGCCCCCCCCCCAAAAAAAAATATGTCCTTCCCCCAACTTATGCTCCCATCAGGTTACCTTTGTGTGTTCCTCCTCTTGTTATTGCCCCATTTCTGGCTTTAATATCCCCAACTTTCCTCCCAATTTTATATAATGATCCAAACTGAGACTTTGTTGTTTTGACCTTGTATGACCTGCTCACAGTGCCTTACTGTAGCTATGAAGTGCTTTGCTTGTCCAAGTGCTGGGCACAGCCATCTTCTACCACTTACTCCACTCCTGCAGCACTAGAATGGCTGCCATTAACATGGCCGCAATCATGGATTTCCTAGATGGTAGCAGTAGTGCAAATAAAAACAGAGCTCTGGGGATAAAAAGTGCATCATAAGCCTGCAAATTACTCATTCATAGCTCTCAGTGTCTTGCATCCAAAATAAAGGACAAATCCAGAAATAATCAGGGACAGTTTTTACAATACTGATACCATGTGAATTAAAATGCATTTTCTTAAGTAAATTAATTATGTAACTCTAATTACCATAATTTATTCAGAGTAATCTACCGTCTTTCCCCCATAAATTACCAATTTAGGAGGGATTGCAGGGGGGGCAGCAAAACTGAGCCAAAAATCAGTTAAAATAATAACAAATAATGACCACATAGGCATTTTCTGTGTTTGTTTGGTGGACAAATGAACAACCTAGAGAGAGAATAATGACCACAAGCATTTTCTGTGTTGGATGTTTGGTGGACAAATGAACAACCTAGACAGAGAGAATAATGACCACATCGGCATTTTCTGTGTTTGTTTGGTGGATAAATGAACAACCTAGAGAGAATAATGACCACATAGGCATTTTCTGTGTTTGTTTCGTGGATAAATGAACAACCTAGAGAGAGAATAATGACCACATAGGCAATTTCTGTGTTTGATGTTTGGTGTACAAATGAGCAAACTAGAGAGAGAATAATGACCACATAGGCATTTGCAGTGTTTGGTGGACATATGAACAACCTGGGTTGGTTTTTCACATACAACTCCAGATTTTGAATAAAAGTATTAGCATTGGTTTGAGTCATGGTTTCTTTGACAAAGAGTTCCACAGTTTAGCTATGTAGTTTGAGAAGAGTCAACTGACTTTGCAAATTGTTTATGGTAACTGATTTGTTGAGATCTTTGTGATCTGGGTGGATTTTAAATGTGGTCTTGTAAAGCAAAGTATTAATTTCTTTAATATAATGCATACTTTGTAGATGTTTACTAGACCAACAAACACAAGGGCCTTTTTAAGCTTAGCCATGCATCCCAAATCTCTGACAATTTCAGGTACCCTTGACAAGTGTAAGCAGGGGCTTGGGAGATTTACAGGTTGCCTGTGTCCATTAAAGACGTAGGTGCCAAGCCAAGGATGAATTTCCTGTTCCCCATCCAATTGTCCAAGATGCACTTGAACTGGGTTAGGGAGGAACTCTGCTTCACATAGATGGGGAACCTGAACAGTCTCTGGGACACATTTGTCTCTCCAGCAGGTCCTATCTATATCACAGGCAAGGTTTAAGTCTTTAGAATGGGTAATTCCGGTACTGTTGGTTTTGTGCATATACAGGAATTTCATCAGAGAGGGGGTCTGACAATGCCCTGTATATGCCAGGCATAGATCTCCCCTCAGTCTGTAGGAGACAGAATACAAGGATAGAGCCATGAGGCAGTTTCCATAGGACATTTTACTTATGCCCTGTATTCTTTTAGTGAGGAACCTCTGTGGATGTTCCAATTGTTGCATATGCCTGGTTAGGTACATACCAAAAGGGGCCATTGTACTCCATGACAGGTTTGATGAATGCAGAATACAGTGGAACAATGACTTCCTTGGGCTTAGATGCCATACCTTTTGTTTGTAAGTTGTGCAACATTGAATGATTTCCTCACTACTGTAGACATATGATGGTCAAAGGCTAGATTACTGTGTGTGTCCCTAAAGTACCCTACTACTGAGTCTCCCCTAAAGGGTGTCTTGTCAATATGATAGTTACCACGGGTGAATGACCTCCTGAAGGATACTATTATGCATTGGCTCTAACACCAGCTGTCTGCGTTAGCCCTTTCTGGATAACATTTGCATCAGTGTGGAATTCAATGACCGCTCCTAATTTGCAATCTGCAAATTTAGTCAGCCAGAGACCAATGACATTGGCTTTGAATTCAGAGAATTAAAGGACAAAAAGGAGCAAGGGACTCCACTTGTGACTGGCCTCTTTATAGAACTGAACTCCCAAATCTAACTTTCTGGATCCTGTGAGCCACTTGGCTATCCAGTGGGTGAAATACGGGTTTATAGCTAACCTCTTGAATTTGTCAACAATGCCAGAGTGAGATGTTGTGCCAAATGCCTTGGCCAGGTCAAGGTAGGTAGTGTGAACCATTCTGCCCTCATACATTGCTTTGGTGACTTTCTCAAAGAGGTCCACCAAGTTGAGTAGGCATGACCTGATGTTGATGAAACCAAACTGGGTGGGGTCCAGTGTCTGAAGGTTTACTACATCATTATTCGCAGTTTCCATAATTCTTTCCATGCCTTTGCATAAAATGATTAGTGAGAAGTATGAGTCTGATCTGTAAATGAACCACCCTTGTGCACATGTGAGGGGTGGGAGTGAGCCAGAGATGTACAACCATCAGATAACCATCTCTGGCCAGCCTACTTTTTGTAGAACAGTAGAATGATGTATTTTGTTTGGAAGATTTGTTGCACATTTTTCTGTTCTATGTTTGTTCAAGTTAATTCCAGCTTTTGTTGGTTAATTATCACAAGTGATAAATTCAGAAGAGTAGGAAATAGTGCTGAAGTTGTTCTGTGCCTAGGCTGTTCAGTTAAGTTTGATTTGGGCTCTACATAGCATTACAGCTTTGTTACTTTCTGATACAGCAGGCAATGTGCCAACTAAACATTAGATTCTGCTGTATGATGACAGATTTTTATACGACATCTGCTCTGCAGTGTTACCAGTTTTTGAGAGAGTAATTTTTGAGTTTGCATTGTTGTTGGTGCAACAAATAACAAATTTATTTTTTTGATATTTAATAATAATCGTGTAGCTGGGGAGAGTTTGCTTAGCTGTTACTGAAGTTGGTTGAGTGCTTTGCCATTGCATGTGACTGGAGTCATTTACATACTACACTAACAAAGTTTGGTACATTTTTATAAGTCAATTACAAATAAATTAAACAGAAGATGACTTAATATAGATTCCTATGGTGTATCTAATATGACTGATAAAAAGGCCAAATATCTCCCTTTGCATATCCTGAAATCCACAATGTGGATAACTACTAATCCACTGTACTTCTTGCATCATGAAATGTTACTTTTTCTAACTATCTGGTACACCCAGAAAGCATGACTGCTACTCATTTCATGTTTGGTGATTTGTGGCAAGTAAGTAGAGCTTTCCCCATACTAAATCCTGGCCTCATACAATGCTGATTGAGGACAGGAGTAATTTTATATTGAGCAATTAAGTACGCAAATATGAACATTTTCTTCCAAATTCTTTGATAGAATGGATAACAGATGGGAAATTTATTTCTTATACTGGGTGCTAGTTTATGAAGAAGATTGATTATCCCCATTTCCAAATTGTTTGCACATATTTTCAGTTAGTTATCTGGTGAAAAGTATTGCAATGGAGTAGCTATTGCCTCAACTGATTTTTTTTCAAGCCAGACAACTTTATATAATCCGGTGCTGGTATGTTGGCTTTATTTTTTTATTTTTTTTTTAACGAACATGTACACATTGTAGTGTAAAGGTACTATGATTTGAGTCTACTCTTGTTAAGATTAGTTTGGCAATGTTATGTACTGTTCTTGTAGACAGTGATCCCATAAAGTGAGCGCGTATTCCCTGCACTGGCCATGGTAAAATTATTTCTTGTGGGGGGGGGCTTGGTTATGATTTTCTACATGTGTAAAAGTATGTTATTTATACAACTCTAGAATCATTTTGCTTTTATAGGTTATGATTGATAAAGTACATTATTTTTTTATTTGTTTTAGACCCAAGTTGGAGGGGTTTGTACCATTATAAGCTGTGAGATGTATTGTCTTTCAGTCTTTCCAGGTATTGTCCCCATACCTTCAGTATCACTGGTGACACATGACACTATTACATTTTCCTTTTCCTATGTTTTAGTCTTAGAGAGTTAAGGTGCAACAAGGAAATATCACTGAAGAACATTACTGCTTTATATAAATGGAGTCTTTTGTGTTGGGTCCAGTAAAGAGAAAGTACAGTTGTGTACACTTACCATAAATGTAGACATTCAAGCGTATTCACTGTTGCAGTCATTACATTTGGGTAATCCTGCTGGCAGGTTGCCCTCAGCCGGCCTGAATTCCAAAGTCTTGGGTCCTGCGTCTGCTGCTGTCACCCCTTCCCTGACGTCAGGTCGTCAGGGGTGTAAAAGAAGCAGCCGATGCCATTTTCTTTAGTTTTTCCTTGCCCCAGATGTCAGGTGCCCCCTAAAAGGGCTGCCAAAATTTATATATGGTTCATAGGTTGGTACTAGGCTATCAGCCCTAGGGCCTATAGAAGCCTAGCCATAACAATTCCCTGGCTATTTCTTCCCACACTATTTACTTCCCTTGACCCCTGTCTAGCAGGGCAACTGACATGATCCCCGGGGTGAATTTCCTTTTTCCCATCCAATCAACAAGGTTCCTTTTGAAGAGGGCCAGAGAGGCACTCTGCTTGACATGTATGGGCAATCTATTCCAGAGTCTGGGGAGTCTCTGGGTCAGGAACCTATCCCTCTAGCATGTTTTGTTTATTGTGATGACAAGGTTTAGATCCCTGGAGCGTGTGGCTCTGAGTGATTGGGATTTCTTTAAGTGTAGCATGTCCAACAGCTCTGGGTTTGACATGGCCTTGTATGTTAAGCAGATATCGCCTCTGAGTAGACGATATGTGACAGAGTATAGCTGGAGTTTAAGGCGGTCAGCATAGGGCATCTGCTTTAGGCCTGTGATTGTTTTAGTGAGGTATTTCTGCGGCCTTTCCAGTTGTTGCAGATGTCTTGAGAGGTACATACCAAACGGGGAGTTGTACTCTATAATGGGTCTAATGAGGGATGAGTACAGTGGGACAATGACCTCCTTTTTTCTGGATGAAAAGCCCTTAGTGATGAGGTGTGCCACATAGGATTTCCTGACTGTAGGGGCGATGTGGTTATCGAAGGTGAGACCACTGTCCACCTGTGTCCCTAAGTCTCTTATCACACTTTCGGTGTTTAGTGTACTGCCACATATATGGTAATTCACAGATACATGTTTTATCCAAAAGGGGATAACTACACATTTCTTGGCATTGAGCTTGAGCCCATGGCTCTGGCACCAAGCATCTGTTTCTGTAAGGCCCTTTTGTAGAGTATCCACATCATTTGGGGATTCAATAATGGCTCCCAGTTTGCAGTCTTCTGCGAACTTTGTTAGCCAGAGTCCCTTAGTGTTGGCCTGTACTTCAGAGAAGTACATGCCAAACAAGAGCGGTCCCAGGACTGAACCCTGAGGTACTCCACTTGTCACTTATCTGGAGCTGGATTTGGAGTCGGCTACTTTTACAGTGTGGGTTCTTTCAGTAAGCCAGTTAGCAACCCATTGGGTGACGTAGGGATTAATGCCCAGTTTAGTAAGTTTATCTATGATTCCAGAGTGGGGGGATGGTATCAAAGGCCTTGGCAAGGTCTAGATAGGCTGTGTGGACCACCTTACCCTTGTCCATGGCTCTGGAGACTGATTCAAAGAAGTCAATCAGGTTCAGGAGACAAGATCGGCCCTTCACGAACCCAAACTGGGTGGGGTCCAGTGTTTGAAGGTTGCCAATGTCTTTGTTTATAAGTTTCATTATAATACGCTCCATGACCTTGCAGATAAGGCTAGTCAGACTGATGGGACGGTAGTTTCCGGGATCCAAGGTGGATCCTTCCTTGTGGAGTGGGATAACTGTAGCTGTGCGCCACTCAGTGGGCACGAATCCTGAGGTGAGGCTATGATTAAACATGACACTTAGGTGAGGTGCCAGTTCATTTTGTAGTTCATGTAGTACACAGCCCGGGATGTCATCTGGTCCCATGGATGCTGTATTCTTAGCTTTGGTGAGTGTGTTTTTTACCTGTGTGGCCATTATTACCGGAATCTGGCAATCTTCCGGTATTGAGATGGGCCATTTAGGGGGTGAGAGGGGGGTGAAGTTGGCACTGAATTGATCTGCCAGGATATTGGCAATATCCTTGGGATCAGTATATTTAATGCCATTCTGTTTTAGCTCAGAGCAGATCTGAGCATTGCCATTTAGATTCTTGACATAGGTTATAGAATGCCTTGTGGTTGTCTTTGGAATCTTGGGCAATTTTATTTTCGTAACTAGCTTTGGAGGATTTTATGAGGGATCTCAGTTTCTTACTGAGGCTTGTAAGGGAGTTTTTTGCATCCTGGGATTTTCCTCTTTTCTGCAACAGTTTCTTCCTTTTGTTGTAAAGTTTGTTTATGGCAGGGGACCACCAGATTGGCTTCCTTTTTTGGATGAGAGCACCTTGGTTCTATTTGGGATGGCACGATTCATGCATGAGTGGATGTGCTCGTACAGTGCCTTAGTGTAGGATTCAGCAGTTGAACTTTCAGTTCCCGTCTGCATGGGTGTCATGAAGTTTGTCACTTCTGACTTGAGTAGTATGAAGTTAGCTTTGGAGAAGTTTTTTATGGAGGTTTCCTTACTGGGGAGTGGGGGTGGGATATGGATGTTAAGGGTGATTAGCTTATGGTCAGACCTGACTAACGAGGGGGTGACCATAGGTGTGGAGCATCGATTTCCCATGTTGGTAATGACCAGGTCTAGAATATTGGACCCCCTGGGAGTATGGATTAGTTGATCCAGGGCGTTGGAATTTATGAATTCCAAGAACGGTTGGGCAAAGGTGTTGGTACAGGAGTAATTTTCCCAGTTAATGGCAGGGTAGTTAAAATCACCCAGTATTAGGGTGTTTGGTTCTATCTTAATATTTTCCAGTATGTTTAGAAAGGTGTAGTGAGAATCTTGGAGTATGGTGGGAGATCTGTAGCAAGCTACAATTTGGATTGCAGTCTTACCTAGTGTTAGTTGCACCTGGAGAATTTCAGACGTATTGTGTTGGGCAACTAGCCTGGTGGTGTGAATATCCTTGGTGAATATTGACACTCCTCCACCTTTAGTGTTTCGGTCCTGGTATGGTGGCCGAAAAGTGTGGTAAGAGTTGCAGCCTGGTATTGCAGGGGTGCTCTCTGGAGCCTTGAACCAGGTCTCAGTTACTGCACAGATATCGATGTTCTCCATTTTTAGGAGTGCCTCGAGAGAGTGCATTTTGAGGTTTAGACCACTAGCATTGAATAGCATTACCTTCATATTTTGCATGCTTGTACCAGTTATGGTGGTGGTTTTGTCCTTTGAACTTTGCCTAAAAAAGGCACTATAGGGGTTGCAAGAGCCTTAGCCAGTAACCTGAATCCCAGGGGCGACAAGTGCAGACCATCTCTGGCAAAGCATCGTGGTCTGTCAATCATGTCGTCCCAGGCAGACAGATACTGGATCCCCTTTGAATGACACCAGAAGCTTAGCCAATTGAAGTCAATCATTTTGTCCTTATATTGTGGTATCATTCTGGGTGAAGGCAGGATGCTACTCAGGGCTAGGGTCATACCTGCCTGGGCCACATGATCCGAGAGCTCTTCCACGTCTCTTTTCATGTAGTCCAGGGAGGTACGTCTCAAGTCATTCACTCCAACATGGACAATGATAGAGTCATATTTGTACTTGTTGTGGAGTGACTTGAGTGCATGCGTTATGTGGCGGATCCTGGTACCCGACAGGCAGCTGACTGTAATTTTCTCCTTGTTCAACCTAGTGAGAGGGACATCAGTGTGCCGGACTATAGAGTCACCTATGACTGAAGTGTTAGGTACATTGTCTTGCCTTAGGGGCTGTTGCTGGGTGGCACACTGGTGTTGTGAACTATGTGACACTTTGGTTGTGATTGATGTTTGTTTGCGTTTCAGCTTCAGAGGTCCTTTTTGCTTGGGCAGGTTACAGTTAAGGGCCTCTGCATATGTGGATTTAGTGTTGCTGTTGGTGGTGTGGGTTTAGAAGGGCTATGTGCTGCTTGAGGTGTAGTGTGGGTGGTAACCTTCTCCTCTTGACTGTCTAGCACAATCTTGGGTGGAGAGAGCTTTGCTTCCATTTTGGCTATGTAAGTGAATCTCTCACAGGTTGTAGTGTTGGATGGTAGAAGGAGAGGGTTGTCTGTGTACATGAGGCAATTGCTGCATTGCCCCAGTATGCCCAGATTCACCAGGTGGACAGGAGAAATCACCGGAAGCTGACCCTTGGACATGCCTGGTTTGGTGCTTTTTTTTATGTCAAGTACAGGAGCGGTTTTCCCTTACCTTAGCAAGGTACTTTGCAATTATAGGCTGTTTAGTGCCTACTATTAATTTCTCCTTATCAACGAGGAGAGTTGAGTGCTTGTATCAGTTTAAGGCTTCCTAGTGCTTTCCAGCAGGTATTAGAGAAAGTGCTAGTCACAGGGATGCTTAAAGGTAAGATGAAAAAAAAAATGCACACTGCAGTGTGCACTAGAGAAGTTAGATATGAAAGTAGGTAACTTAAGTTTTACCTGTTTAAAAAGTTAAGGTTTAGTGGAGAGTTACTATTTTTAAAACAGCAAGATGGATTGAAAGGGGTGGTCACTTTTGTATTCTGGTACTATGGAATACAGTAGGATGGCCAATAAATTTAAATTGTTGAAGGGGAGGGATTTCAAAAAGAAGAAGTTATGTACCTACCATAACGTTCCATGTTAGTTGTCTTCTCGCCTTCTTTCTTGCTGGATGGGTTCGGAGCCGATCCTCGGCTCCGACTCGGCCAATACTAAAGCTCGAGAGCTAATTCCACCGGCTCGAGGCTCCCCTATATCCCACAATGCTAGGCGGTAACTACTCAGATCTCGTTTGATAGCTATACCAAGCAATCCTAGTCTCCATAGAATGGAGTAGGGAAACCCACCTCAAAACAATCTGCGTAAAAGTATGGCAGACCTCAGTAAGGATAAAAGAGGTGGAAGAACGTGTGGGAATGGCAACTTCCAGAAGAAGTACACAAACTGAATTCCTGTCGGTCTGTCCAGGCTTGGGGGAAGGAGGGTGGGACGCAAGAAAGAAGGCGAGAAGAAGACAACTAACATGGAACGTTATGGTAGGTACATAACTTCTTAATGTTAAGTTGTCAATCTCGCCTTCATTCTTGCTGGATGGGACCGCGTCCCTAGCACCTTATCCCGGGTGGCCTATCGGAACAGACTCTTGAGAACAGTGGAACCAAAATTGGCATGGCTTCTGGAAACCATGTCCAATTTATAATGTGAAATGAATGAATGAGTAGAAGCCCAGGTGGCTGCTGCACAAATGGAATCTATTGGCAGCCTATCCTGAAAAGCTACGGATGTAGCTAATGCCCTAGTTGAATGAGCTCTAGGTCTTGAGGGTAGTTTTTGATGTCTGATCTCATAGATGAAGGTAATTGTAGAGGTGAGCCATCTAGAGAGGGATACTTTAGTAACTGGAAGGCCCAATTTCCCTTCCGCATATGACAGAAACAGTTGATCAGATTTCCTGAATTGTTTAGTCCTGTCTAAGTAATATCTAAGTTGGCGACGAACATCCAAATAATGTAGCTTTTTTTCCGACCTGTTTGAATAGTTAGGGAAAAAGACGGGGAGATCAATAATTTGGTTTAGGTTTATTTGAGAGGAAACTTTAGGCAAAAAGGATGGATTAGTACGGAGGGATACCCTGTCTTTGTGAAACACTAAGTAAGGACGACGACTGCACAGAGCATGGAGTTCAGATACCCTTCTCGCTGAAGTTATAGCTACCAGAAAAAGTGTCTTCCAAGAAAGCAACTTCAGAGAACATGAAGCCGCCAGTTCGAAGGGGGGAAGAATTAAAGATGCCAGAACCAAGTTCAAATCCCATTGAGGCGGGGATCTTTGATTGGAGGTTTGAGAAGAAATACGCCCCTTAAAAAGGCTTTACAGAGTTTGTGAGCCATGATGCTAGACTCTGAAACACTAATGGTAGATGCAGAAGATCCTAAATGAAAGAGTTCTGCTAGAAAGTCTAGAATAGACTGGATAGGTGCAGTAAATGGATCTATGTTTTTTGATGTTGCCCAAAAAGAAAAGCGCTTCCATTTGCTACTATAAATCTTCCGGGTAGAAGATTTATGAGAGGCTATCAAGATATCTCGGACAAAGCGAGATACTGAGGGAAGCCTGGCTAAGGTTGGAATCGGAGAAACCACGCTGTGAGGTTTAGAGAAGGCAGAGATTGGTGCAGCTGACCCGATTGGTGGGTTATCAGATCTGGTACTGGGTCCAGATGCCAAGGCTGCTCCAAAAGGTAACTATGAAGAAAGGGAAACCATATCTGTCGAGACCAGTAAGGGGCAATGAGGATCATTGTCCCTCTCAAGGCGATGGCTTTCTGAATTAGTTGAGATATCAGTGGAAAGGGGGGAAAGGCATATAGAAGTCCCCGGGGCCAATCGTGGACTAGAGCGTCTCTGGTGGGATGGCCTGGTAACGGGAAGAGAGTGAAGAAGTCGTGACACTTGCTGTTTTGGGGAGTAGCAAAAAGATCGCAGCAAGGCTGGCCCCATCTTAGGAATACTTCTTCTAGAACTGATTTCTTTAGAGACCACTCGTGGGGCATGAGAATTGCTCTGCTCAATTTGTCTGCAATAACGTTGGATTTCCCGGGAATGTGCGTTGCTATCAGAAAACGCTGAGAAGAGATCGCCCATTGCCAAAGTCTGAGTGCCTCTTGACATAAAGGGTATGATCTGGTTCCGCCTTGTTTGTTGATGTACCACACTATGGACATGTTGTCCGTTTGAATTGCAATAGTCCCAGTGGGAAGAGAGTCGTGAAGGGCTTGCAACGCTAAAAGCACTGCTCTCATCTCTAAGACGTTTATGTGCAAGTGGCACTCAAAAGGTTGCCACGTGCCCTGGACTGTCCTGCCCTGATAATGCCCCCCCCCACTCGATCAGGGAGGCGTCTGTTGTCAACGTGGCGACTGGGGGGGGGGGAGTGAAGGGTCTTCCTCGGAGAAGTTGAGGTGATGTGATCCACCAAGACAGTTGATTCTTGCATGATTGAGTTATCAATATGGTATGGGACATCGGGAGCTGTTGAAAGGACCATTGAGTAAACAGCATCCATTGGAGGATCCTCATGTGAAAGCGAGCTAAGGGGAGAAGGGGAATAGCTGCTGCCATGAGTCCTAGAACCTTCAAAACTAGTCTGGCTTTGACTTTGTTGCATTGTAAGAGAAGGGAAACTTGGTTCCGAATGTCTGACACTCTCTGCTCTGTGAGTCTGGCTGTAAGATTGAGTGCGTCTAAGGTGGCGCCTATAAAGGTAATAGATTGACAAGGCGACAAGGCAGATTTTTCAAAATTTAATGAAATGTCTAGAGCTTGGCAAGATTGGATGGTGAAGTCCCTGGATAGAAGAAGCTGATGTCTGGTGGTGGCGGTAAGGAGCCATTCGTCCAAATATGGAAACACTTGGAATCCTTGATGTCTCAAGTGAGCCGCGACCACTGCCATGCATTTGGTGAACACACGGGGGGGGCTGTAGTGAGACCAAAGGGCAGGGCCCTGAACTGGTAGTGACTGGCTCACAGCCTGAAGCGGAGATATCTCCTGGAGCGTCTGTTCATTTTGATGTGGTAGTACGGGTCCTGAAGATCTATCGAGCACATCCAATTGCCCTGACCCAAGAAGGGTAGAATGGACTGTAGCGTGACCATCCGGAATTTTGTTTTCCTGACATACTTGTTTAAGTAGCTGAGATCCAGTATGGGTCTCCAGTCCCCTGTTTTCTTTGATACCAAAAAGAATTTGGAGTAGATTCCGGATCCTTGCTGGTCTGCCAGGACTGATTGGATAGCTCTTTCTGATAGCAGCTTTGAAATTTCTAATGCTGCTTGTTCCCTTAGACTGGGTGGAACATCTGGAAGGGATCTTTTGGGTTGGGTTGGGATGTGAATAAAGGGATTTTGTAATCCTCGGATATGATCGACTGTACCCATTTGTCTCAAGTAAGGGAAAGCCAGGCTTTTGGGTACAGTGATAACCTTCCCCCGACTGCCTCCGAAGGTGGACAGCTGGGCAGCCCCTCAGGGATGCTGAAAGGGTTTGTCAGAGAACATTTCTCTGCTACCCTGGCTTTGCGGACCTCCTCTGCCTCTAGGGCAGCGTCTATTATTATTCCCCCCTCTGCCTCTAGAGGGGAATCGGCCTTGTGCGTCAGATGAGACTCCCTGGGATTGTTTGCGGAACCACATCTTTCTTCCCCTCTGCCCTTTGGGATAGGGTCTAGAAGGGGTAGAAAAACGGACTCCTACAGCAGAGAGAGTCTTACCTTCTACCTCGCACCTGGTCAATGTATCCTTCACCTGTGGACCAAACAAGGATGATCCAAAGGGAGAATTGGTGAAGGACGCCTTGAAAGGGTCCGCAAAGTTGCATAGCCGCATCCAGGCGTGACGTCGTAAGGCAACACCTGTGCCTGCGGCTCTACTCACCCCATCTGCTGCATATGAGGCCAGCCGCATGGAGGAGTTAATGATGGAATTCAGGGTTGCCAACTGGGAGTTCATTGTGTCTTTGAACCCCTCAGCTGTAGGATCCTTTATCAGTTCACCCATATCCTCGAGTAAATCTCTCTGGAGACGAGTGAAGTGGCATAAGAAGTTCAGCGACCACATTGAAAAGGTCGCTGATGAGAACATCCGCTTGCCGTACCTGTCCATGGTCCTAGATTCCTTATTAGGAGCATGGACAGGAACCGAAGGATCAGCTAACTCCTTCTTAGTGGCCGCAGCCACCACCATGGCATCAACAGGGACACCTTTGGATAAAAAATCTTTATCTCTGGGGGCAGTAATAAATTTAGATGGTCTCCTCGGGGTGGGTTCCACTGAGTCAGGAGCCGTCCAAGCCTTCCTTGCCACCACTTCCATAAGGGGGTCAAAGGGAGAAGACACCCAGGAGGTAGAAGGGCGAGAGCCAAACGCCTCAAGATACACTGACTCATCCTCCAAAGGGTTAAGGGCTGGCCAGTTCCCCCTCTGTTTGAGGATCTCAAGGATGTCAGCAAAGGAGACATCCTCAGAGGGGGATCGAGGGGAACCTTCGGATTCCTCTAAGTCAGTGTCAGAGGTGATAGACTCAGGGGAGTCAATGTGCTTCCTCTTGCACTGCCTCTTCCTTGGGGGATCTCCTGCAGGGTCAGGAGAGGCCTCGGAAGAGGAGGAAATTCCCAATGGGGAAACTTGAGGAGTTGGCTCTCTGCGGTCTAAGACAAGGGGGTGAGTAGAAATCACCGCAGGCACTGTAGATGGAGGGGCTGAAGGAGCTGACTGTGGGGCAGAACCTGGTTCTAGCACGCTCTGCATGACTTCGAAGGCACCCCTGTCAGGCAAGGCCAGAGGCCCCCGCTCCGAAGAGACAAGGACCTCCCCCGGCACCGACAGGGACGGCTCCGAAGCTGATGTCAGAGCCGAACTCACCAACACCGAAGCCCCGAGAGGGAGAGCGGGGTCGGACAAGGGTCCGATGCCACTCGCCCCCTTGGAGCTGACGAGAGAAGCCCGGCGCCGAGATCCCTCCAAGGAGGAGATCGGAGCAGACGACGGAGCCGAAATGGAAGGTATCGGATCCGACGCACCGACAGTCATGGCTCCGACAAGCCCTGGCTCCAAACTCAAAGGAGTCAGAGGAGGAATGTATTGGGGAACGGAAATAGCCACTGACTGGTGAGTCGGGCTATGCAGCATTTGGGCCATTGCCTCGGACTTGAGAAGTCTACTCACTACCCTTTGCAAATCATGGTCAGATAACCTGGAAGACCGTGAGGAATGAGTTTTATGGCTTCGTTCCGAAAGAAGAGGGGATCCTGGCGCCGAATGCACGGAGCCGATAGAGGGGGATGTGGACCTCTTCCTGGACTGTGGCTCCGATAAAAGTATTGGAGCAGACGGAGTAATCAGCCTCGGCTCCAGCCGGAGCCGAGGTAGCAGTATGAGGCTTAGAAACATCGGCTCCAGCCGGAGCCGATGTCGAAGCCGACTTAGTCTTTCCAGCAGTCGACTCTGGAACCGGAGCAGACTGTTTGGAAGTTTTGGAAGGCTTCTCCGACAGACTGAGTCGGGGGGCCTTCAGGCTTTAATAAGCCCCGCAAGATCAGTTTATTCTTGCGTTCCTGCAGGACTCTAGGGCTAAACCCATGACAAACAGCACAAGAGTCCTGCAGGTGCAAAGGCCCCAGGCAGTACACACAAGAAGTGTGACCGTCTGTCAGAGACGGTTTCTGACAGCACGAGTCACACTTCTTGAAGCCTGAGACCTTGTCTTTTGACATTGTAAAAATGAGTGCCTGACAACACAAACAAACTACAGACACACCCTTGACAGAAAAAAATTATTAAATTAAATTATTAAGGCTAAAGCCACAAACACACACACACACACACACACACACACACACACACACACACACACACACACACACACACACACACACACACACACACACACACACACACACACACACACAAGCCCTTAACAGAAAAGAAGACAACTAGTTTAGTCACTAATGGACTGGGGGAAGGGTAGGGGCCGAAGGCCTACAAGATAAGGGAAGAAAGGGAAAAAAAGGGAAAAAAGAGTCGACAACTAAAAAGTTATGGTATCACAACAAAAAAAGGGGGTTTAAGAAGTACCTAATAAGGCAAAAGTCTAACTCACCTGCCTGAGCCAGTAGAAAAGCACCTCATCAGCTATAGCGGCAAATGAGATATGAGTAGTTACCGCCTAGCATTGTGGGATATAGGGGAGCCTCGAGCCGGTGGAATTAGCTCTCGAGCTTTAGTATTGGCCGAGTCGGAGCCGAGGATCGGCTCCGAACCCATCCAGCAAGAATGAAGGCGAGATTGACAACTTAACATTGATGATTTTGTGATTACTCACACAAGCCAGTGAAAGCAGAGAGGAAATGAGATACATGGTCAGATTAACATAAGAGGCAGGCAACTAGAAAGACAGTGGTATTTAACAAGACAAGTGTGACTGGGTGGGAGGGTCGGGAAAAAATTCTGCCCGACTCAGAAGAGAGAAAGCTGTGGTCTCTTTTGAAGTTTTAATATGCTGTTAAAGCAGAATGCAAGTAAAACACAAGGTAAAGAAAACAAACCACAGTATTCAAAATATAGAAAGGCAATAAATTAATACAAAATACAAAAAATAAAAGCAAACTAACCTTTCCTTCACAGTAAAGTGTAGCAGAGTCTGTATGAGCCTTTCTGGTAAAGCGTATGTAAAGGTATGTATAACTGCATGCACCAATATAAATCTTGCCTTCATCTACAAGCAAATACACCACATAGGTTGTATAAATCAAAGGAAAGATAGGTTCCATCAGAATAAAAGGGGGGATGGCGGGAGGGTAACCTGGACAGCAACAGTGAATACACTCTAACATCTACATTTATGGTAAGTGTACACAGCTGTGCTATGTTCTTCGTGTTTCACTGTTGCAGTCATTACATTTGGGTAGAGTCACAAAGCTATGGATGGGCAGCTAGAGCTAAACAGCATTAGGAGCAGCTATGAGGCCCTGCAGAACTGCAGTGGCAAAGCCTGCCCTGGATTTAGAGAAGAATGGCAGAAGATTTGTAAAAGTGCGCACTGAACTCAAAGTAGCAGCCTCTAAAATGTCCTTGGTAGGTACTCCCCTGAGAAAGGCTGCTGACATGGCTGCAGCTCTGGTTGAATGTGGCCTAATTCCCTTAGGTACTGGCTTGCCATGGTGTACATAGCAGAAAGGAATGCAGTGGTCTATCCACTTTGAAATAGTCTGCTTTGAGATCGCCTTTCCTTGTGATCCTGCAGCATATGTCACTAGTAATTGCTCTGTCTTTCTGAAAACTTTGGTTCCGTCCAAGTAGAACCTAAGCGGTCTGTGTATATCCAAAGAATGCAGAATGCTCTCCCCCTTGTTCTGTGGATTTGGATAAAAGGTTGGCAGGTGAATAGTTTGGTTGAGAGTCACACTGGACACCACCTTAGGCATAAATGTTGGGTTTGTACTCAGAGACCCTGTCAGGATAAAAAATGATAAAAGGTTCCACAGCCATGAGTGCCTGTAGCTCTGAAACTCATGTTGCAGAAGTTATTGCTAGGAGCAGAGTTGTTTTCCAAGATAAAAACTTTACATCAGCAGTAGCAGCTGGCTCAAAAGGAGGCAGGGTGAGTTTTTCCAGGACATAGTTGAGGTTCCATGCAGGCACTGGTGATCTCCTTGGAGGTCTTAAATTTTTGGCTCCTCTGAGGTACTGCTTTAATAAGGGATGAGAAAAGATTGGTGGCTCTACATTGTAATGAGCCGAAATGGCAGAGGCATGAATTTTAATAGATGAAAAAGATAGGCCTTTGTTCAGCATCTCAGTTAAGTATTGCAAAATCTGAGGAATATTTGGCACAGCTTTATCAGTTCCTTTTGCCTGGTTCCAAGCACAGAATCCCTTCCATTTTCCAGCATAAGATTTTCTAGTACTAGGCCTTCTGGGCTTCCAAAATGACATCCATCACAGCTTTACTCAGAGGTGTGTTTTGTATGACTACATTATTCGCCATGCTGTCAGGTTTAAAGTTCTGAGTTGACTGTGCAGGATCTGACTGTTTTGCTGGGACAGTAGATGAGGTATTTGAGCTAAGGTCCAAGCTGGGCATTGAGACAAGCTCCTTAGTATTGGATACCAGTACTGGCGGGGCCAGTCTGGGGCAATCAGTATCCTCTTTGGCTTCTGCTGTCTGATCTTTAGGAGTACCTTGGGGAGGAGAGGCAGAGGGGGAAATGCATATATTGATAGGTTTTTCCAGCTGAAAGACAGGGCGTCCACTTTCCATGCTTGGATGTGATAAATCCTTGTGCAGAATCTTTTTAGTTGGTAGTTGTGAGGGAAGGCAAATAGATCTATGTCCGGGCATCCCCATTTCCTTGTTATGTTGCAGACTTGTGGGTCCAGGTGCCACTCGTGGGGATCCATGAGGTTTCTGCTTAGTTCGTCTGCCAGAGTATTTTTCCTTCCTGGCAGGAATTGTGCCTGCAGATGTACTTGGTAAGTCAATGCTGTGTCCCACAAAGTCATGGCTAGCCTGCAAAGGGGGTAAGAATGTGTGCCCCCCTGCTTGTTTATATACCACATGAACGTGGTGCTGTCTGTCTTTATCAGTAGTTGTCCTGGATGAAGTAGTTCCTTGAAGGCTGTCAGGGCATTTCGAACTGCTAGCATCTCTTTTTGATTGATACGTACATGCATTTGGTTTGAGGTCCATGTGCCCTGAATGCATCTTCCTGCCATGTGGGCACTCCAGGCATAATCTGATGCATCCGTTGTTAGTGTCTGCCTGGCTGGGGGTAATGTGAATGGCTGTCCCTTATTTTGGTGACAAGCCTTTGCCCACCATCGAAACTCCTGTTGCAGGCAGGGAATGAGAGGAATCATAGTTTCCAGGCTGTGGCAATGTCCAAACACTTTTTAGGTACCACTGAAGTTTCCTCATATGCAGTCTTGCATATGGAATTATTAGGATGTAGGATGCCATGAAGCCCAAAGCCTGCAGAATTTTTCTTGCAGTTAACTGGGCCTTTGTTGCCAACATTTTGAAATAGATAGTCAGCTGCCTTTGATTGTCTGGTGTGAGATAAGCCATCTGGGCAGTTGTACTTAAGCTTGCACCCAGGAATATTATCTCTTGAGAGGGTACTAGTTTTGATTTCTTTTCGTTGACTATGTACCCTAGGCATGTTAGAAGTCTTTTCACAAATGCTAGATGCTGTAGAAGAATGTCCTTGTTCTCTGCTTGAATTAGACAGTCGTCCAAATAAGGATATATTTGTATTCCTCTGTCTGCAAAATGCAATTACTGGTGCCAGGCACTTAGTAAAGACCCTGGGCACAGTAGACAAGCCAAAGGGCAGTGCAGAGAATCGGTAATGCATTGAGCCAGTCTTGAATCTGAGGTATCTTCTGCATATTTGTCTGATTGGGACATGCAGCTATGCCTCTTTTAGGTCTAAATTCACAAGCCAAGCATTCTTGTCCAGCATGGGCAGAAGCTGCTGCAAAGTCAACATCTTGAATTTTGGTATATCCTGCAATGTGTTCAAAATAGATAGGTCCAGTATTGGTCTCCAGGCCTTATCCTTTCTGGGTACCAAGAACAGTCTTGAGTAAAATCCTTGTCCCTGCTCTTGCTCTGGTACTTGTTGAATGGCCCCAATGTCCATGAGGGATGAGACTTGTTTCTGTGCCTCTGCCCATTGATTTTGTGCAGATCTGGCCAGCATTTTGCCTTTGGCAGGGTATGGAAATGGAACTTGTAGCCTAGTGACATGATATTTAGGATCCAATTGCCCTGGGTTATAATGTGCCAATTTTGAGAAAAAAAGTGCTACTTTTCCCTCTAAGTGTGCTGCCAGGAGATGAGAGCTTGATGCTAGCAGGGGGAAGTCATTGGGACAGTTTCCTGTATGGTTGTGATTTGTCTTCTCCAACTTTGGAGGTAGAAGCCCCCCATTGCTTTGAGTGGTACGAACCTTGCACCTGGGATCTGCCCCTTTGAGGTCTGACACAGGAAAGGACCAATTCTTTGTTGGCCAGTATCTACTAAACCTAGGTGGCTGTACTTGTAAAAAAATCTTTGACCGTTTGCATAGATTTAGCTTTGTCCTCCACTTTCTTTAACACCTCTTCTGCCATAACACCAAACAAAGTATCATGCTGTAAAGGTGCATCTAATAATTTAACTTTAACATGATCAGGCAGATTTTGTTCTTTTAACAATGCATGCCTCCTAATTACAGAACCTGTAACTGCGGCCCTGCAGGAGGCCTCCAAAGAATCAAAACCACATTGCAAAGTATGCTTTCCCACTTGTTCAGCTGTATGCAATAAATCCTGCATTTCCTTGTTTTCTGCACATTCAGAGTTAACCAACATTTTCTGTTTAAGCAATGCCATGACATGTTGCTGATATTCGAGCATATGAAACTGACAGTTTAAGGCCCTTATAGCCAAGGCAGCAGATGTGTAAACCTTTTTTCCCTATCTATCCAGTGCCCTAGAATCTCTGTCAGAGGGGGTAGGGTTTTTTGTAGCGGAAGCCTCAACTCCTTTGAGACCCTGAGAAATGGTTTCTGGGTCTGCAGCGGGGTTTTTAAAAAGGAATTTATGAGAGTCAGGAACACTGTAATATCTGTCAGGCTTGACAGGAGCTGGAGGTAAGGATTCAGGGGTAAGGCTAGACTCCGAAAACATATCATCTACAATGTCTAACACAGGTGGGATGGCTAGTGGCTTTTGTTGTAGTAGTAAAAGGAAATCCCTGAGCCTCTTTTTAGATTCTGAAAAATCTTGGCTCTCTCAGTGGAAATGCTCCCTCATGATATGCAAGATTTCCCCAAAAGATTAGTCCTCAGGAGGAGAAGCTGAAGGTATAGATTCTTCAGCATCAGAATCCTCATGGGGGGAAGTGAATATTCCTGATCAGAAGAGGAATCAGAAGAAATAGAAACCCAATCTGAAGATTCATAGTCTGTCTCTTGCCTAGGCCTCTTATCAAGAGGGGGATGGGAACCCCTGATCAAGGTAAGCAAGTCTTCAGCCATTCTGAACATCTGTTTTTTGGGCATAGAGGCCTGACCACGTGGCTCTTGAGTTTGTTTCTCTGCTTTGGAAGGTGCTTTAGTCTTTGCCTTTGAAGCTGAAGTCGGTTTGATGTAAAGATGTTTAGGTCTGAATACACCCTCAGAAGCCGGTGCCTGCTCAGCGGCTCCGGACCCATCTGAAGGGATATCCGAGGCTCCAATACCTTGAGTTTCCAGCGGCATGGCTGACTCCACATGGGAGTCAGTAGCGGCCTGTGGCTCTAAAGTAGCGGGCGTCAGGGGCTGCGAAAGTGCCTCACTGAGGACTGGTGAACCGGCGACTGGCTTAGAAGCTTCGTCGTCAGTTTTGGGCCAAGGTTGTCTATCTCTTTCCTTTTCTTTGTGTTTTTTGTGGACTCCGGTAGTCAGATGGGTATCAGACAACATTTCTGGATAATTAAACCGGCGTCCAAAATAGTTTAAAGCAAAATCATACCGACGCTTAATAGTACGTTGGTTAAATCTAGCACAAAACAGACAACCAGAAACGTTGTGATCAGGGCCTAGGCAAGGAATACAGTAAGAATGAAAATCCTTGCGAGGTATTTGCTTCCCACAAGACAATTATTAAATTTTTCTGACATCGGTCTGGAGCAAGAAAAAAAGTTTCCCTAACGGGGTACTTAGCTTTAATGAAGACTTCAGATCTGAAACTCTAACACGAAAATCTCAGGAGTCGGCCGACCAGCACTTGCGAACTGCTTCTGGTTCGGGCACTGCGCGGCAAGAAAGACTGAAGAAAATGGCGTTGGCTGCTTATTTTATACCCCTGATGACCTGACATGAGGGAAGGGGTGACAGCAGCTGACGCAGGACCCAAGAGTTTGGAATTCAGGCCGGCTGAGGGCAACCTACCAGCAGGATTACCCAAATGTAATGACTGCAACAGTGAAACACTAAGAACATCACAGTCTTGATTCCTTTTTGAAAGAACACAGTTGTACAGGATACCTTTTTTACTTGAAAATGCGTAAAATAACACTGTGGTTGTTTATGCTGTGAGTAAATCTATGCCTCTGATGTGTACCTCACGCCTCATCCTGATCACTATATGCTGCAAGTGTTATTCCCATAGAAAACGTATGCCTGTACCTCACTCCTCCTCCTGATCACTACAGGCTGCAAGTGTTACTCCCATACATTTCACTTGAAAGGAATGTGTTTCTCGACTTTTCTGAACATCACACCTGCAGTACTTGGATCTCCTTTCTACCTATTACACCCATTTCCATTTTCTAATAACCACTCTCTTGGTAGCCAGCAGCATTAAACTTAGCAAGACCTTAACTCCTATGTCTGCGTAATTCATATCAAATATTCCAACTCAAAAGAATCAGTTCCTTAGTTACTAACATTTACGCTCACAACACTTCCATCAAAATACTCTGTATGGAATTTTTAAACTCTGCCATCTAGTGACATTCCCAAACACACATTCCTAATCACATTTCTTTTTCCCAGATCGCCACCAACATTTGACATGAGTCTAAAGCAAAATCATTTAAAGCCTACGTGGGGTATAAAAATACTTATGTAAACACATCTATGCAGAAATCCTAACCCTTCTTGACTTTACAGCATACTTGTGCGCTAAACCTGGTGAACTTTTTTGAAACGGTCACTAGAGCCATCGATGAAAGCAAAGCAGTTCATACAGCCTACCTGGATCTGGCAAAAGCCTTCGACACAATACCCCACTCAGGCATCATAGACAAGCTCAACAGCTTAAATGTAAACCCGTTTGTCACAAGATGGGTTGCAAACTGGCTAAAGAACAGAACCCACAAAGTCAGAATAGCTGGAGCTATGTCAGACTCTAAGCCAGTCACAAGTGGAGTCCCACAGGGCTCTGTCTTGGGACCCCTCTTGTTCGGCATTTATTTCTCAGATGTGCAGGCAAACAGAGGGGGGTTGTGGCTGACAAAGTTTGCAGATGACTGCAAACTAGGCGCCATAGTCGACACACCAGCTGACAAATGAATCCTCCAGAAGGGCCTCACAGAAACAGACGACTGGTGCCAGAGTCATGGCCTTAAACTAAACGCCAAAAAATGTATAGTCATCCCCTTTGGAAAAAACAAAGTACCCACAAATTACCACATAGGTTGTAATCCATTAAGTACGGAAAAAGTAATCAGAGACCTGGGGACCCAAGTTGACAGTGACCTCTCATTTGACACCCATGTCGCCAAAGTGGTTAGAAAGACCTTCTACCTTGCCCACCTTATCATGAAAGGATTCACACCCAGATCAAAGGACGTCATTGTGCCCTTATATTCATCCCTTATCAGGCCTATGATTGAGTACAATGCCCCATTTGGTATGTACCTCACCCGGCACCTGCAGCAGCTGAAGAGACCCCAAAAGTACCTTACCAAGAGGATCAAGGGTCTCCAGCATATGTCATATGCTGCCAGACTGAAAAAGCTCCAGCTCTACTCAGTAGCATACTGCCTGCTCGGAGGTGATCTGTGCCTTACGTACAAGGCCATGTCCAATTCAGAATTAATGGACATGCTCCACCTCAAAAAATCCAAATCCATCAGAGCCAAGAGAGCTAAAGATCTAAACCTCAGCATAAATATGAATAGGACATGGTGGAGGGACAGATTCATAACCCAGAGGCTTCCCGCACTGTGGAACAGGATACCTGTCCATGTTAGGCAGAGCCCCTCACTGACTCTCTTCAAGAGCAATCTGGACGAATGGATGGGTGATAGTAGGTTTACCCCGGGGGTCATCTCTGTGTCATTGCTAGCTAGAGGCACAGTAAACTAAATTTAATTTAAATTGTACACTTTTGTATCATTACATGGGGTGGCAAAAGCCACATACACTTTGGCTAGGCTTATAAATGCCCTAGGGCAGATAGCCTAGTACTATACTATGAAACTATGAAACTATAGATTTTCTGTTATTCTCTTTGTATATTACTTTTTTATACTCCTTTCTAATCTTCCACAGTAATCATGCATTATGTTATACTCCCTACTACTTATGCCTTTAACAGCATTTAACTCTTCTCAACTCAACTAAAAGCTCTGCCAGAACTTGCCTTTCATTTAGCACTCCCCTGTACTTTTCTCTTTGCCTATACTCCATTATTAATACTGGATAGGGAAAGACTGCCTTTAACCAGAGTCCGAACTCCTGCTTAGCCTCATCCCATTCTGCTGCCTTTCCCTCCAAAGTTACTTGGGTACTGGTATATTATCGCAACCAGATTCCAAACAGGAGAAACGGCCATTTTCCAAGCCGTACTCTTGTTGATAAATGTAGTCAAAGTTTCTTAGGAGGAGAATATAACACTCCTCACTACATCTTTCTACCTGTGTTGAGATTTTATATATATGGATCTACTTCATATGTTCAACATTTCAGAATGCCGAGTTTCATATAGCCAAGACCATATGACCAACATTTGAAGTGTTGAACATATGGAAAAACAAAAGTAAAAAACAACAAACAGTTGCCTAAACACTGCTCTGCCCCCCACACCCCCATAACTTAAATATACCAACTCCGAGATTGCACTGCAGTGCAGGAATGGAAATCTTTCCATTCCACACTGTTGGCATTTCAAATGTCGATCATATAGACTTTATTTTTCTTGAGGGTACACAGGCAGACAGTGATGGAACCGGGAGTGTCCTAACATTTCCTCGTTCAGCGATGGTAGGTGTTTCAACAAACAACTGTTAAAGTCAATGACGTCAGTTAGGCACACTTATATTTCTGTACAGAGAACTGCATTGTCATTTCATTAAATTGCTGGCGAAATTTGTCATCCTAACCATACCTGTCAGGTATGCACAACTGTGCATGAAGTCTGGCTGTCCTATTATACTGTTTCTGTGTCCGATGTAAAAACAGCATTTTTCAGGCAAAAAATTGAGGACACCACTCACCACAGGAATGACAAATGTTTCCAGTTCAAATTTCATATCCTTCATTACATTTATGTCACTGCAAACATTTTATTGGGCCAACTAAGTTTATAACGTTTAAATATTTGGGATCAATAGTTCAGAGTAATGGTGAGTGTGGAAGAGAGGTGAAGAAGAGAGTACAGGCAGGATGGAGTGGGTGGAGAAGAGTGTCAGTAGTGATTTGTGACAGACTAGTATCAATAAGAGTGAAAGGGAATGTCTACAAGAGGGTAGTGAGACCAGCTATGTTATATGGGCTGGAGACAGTGGCATTGACAAAAAGGCAAGAGTTAGAGCTGGATGTGGCAGAGTTAAAGATGTTAAGATTTGCACTGGGTGTGACGAGGGTGGACAGGATTAGGAATAAGTATATTAGAGGGTCAGCCCAGGTTGAAAAGTTTGGAGAAAGCCAGAGAGGCAAAATTACGTTAGTTTGGACATGTGCTGAGGAGGGATGCTGAGTATATTGGGAAAAATATGCTAAGGATAACCCTACCAGGTAACAGGAAAAGAGGAAGGCCTAAGACAAAGTTTATGGATGTGGTGAGAGGACATGCAGGTGGTTGGTTTGACAGATGCAGAGGACAGGAAGAAATTGAAACAGATGATCTGCTGTGGCGACCCCTAACGAGAACAGCCGAAAGAAGATGAACTAAGTTTATAATGGCAGTCTTTAAAATTCTGTCTGCGGTTTTAGGCATTTTTCCCCGTGTCGTTTTTGTCTTCCTGTGGAATTCTTTAAGAAAGCAGGTGAGAAATGTGTCCTAAAAATATTACACCACGGCAAAACTATATGACAGTGTGATCATCCAGAACTAAAATCACTTCAGCTAAAAACATTTACAAAAGACATCGTGAAATGAAATATACTTAAGACACACACAAACAGTCTGCTAGAACTGGGAATTACAATATCACGTAGTGAGTCTGGAATCTGGTTGCAATAATACACAAGTACTGTCCAAAAGTGTCCAAACAATATTTTGCAGATTCCTTTACTAATTTCCAGTCCCTCTTACTTATTTTCTATAGCCCTTCCTGCAGACAGCCCTGCTGGTAAGCACACCAGTCCTCATTTCTTATATTTTAGTTCTTAAAATATTTTCTGCTAATTTATTACTACAATATTCTGCATGGCTACTATTCTCCTTAAGGACTCTACATCCAAAATCTCTCTCTCTCATTTTCCCATTTGTAACCTTTTGCTTGAGTTATGGATACAAACCTTAACTATCTAGCTTCAAAGTACCCCTTTCAAGGTAACCCTTATTCTAGGGTAAGAATCAGCTTGTCTAAACTTAAATCTTCCCCTCTTACCTTCCCAAATAAAATTTCTTCCGCTCTCATTTACAGCTTCTCCTCTGGTTGCTAAAAATATATACAAGACTGTCCTATATAAAAGTGAGAGAACAGTAAAAACATGGTGACTTTGAAAGTGACTGCTTTGTGGTCGGATCTTACCAGGGAGGATGACACTGTAGGGATGCTGCACTGGTTGCTTATGCTGGATAATACAAAGTCCAAGATATTATCACCATTTGTGGGGGTGTCGACCAGCTGGTCCAAGACATCTGCATTGATGAAATCAAAGAATCTCTGAGCATTTGCGTTTTGGAATGAGTAGTTCTTACAATCTATGGTTGGATAGCTAAAGTCGCCCAGGATCAGGGTAAAGGGTTGAATCTTGATATATTCAAATAAGTCCAGACAGGTGAAGTGGGATTCTGAGTCAAAGTTGGGGAGCCTGTAACTAGCTATGATTTGAACAGGGGTCTTTGTCAATGGTTAACTGCACCTGCAGTGTCTCCTGCGCATCATACTGTTTGACCAGCCTGGAGATGTACATGTCTTTAATATACATTGCAACTCAAACTCCACCTCCTTTTGCTCTGTTGTCCACAGTTTGGGGTCTGAATATATGACAAGGATGAGTAACCTAGTATGGCTGGGATGCTTTATGCAGCTTTGAACCAGGTTTCTTTGACTGCACAAATGTCAGCATCTTCCAAGGTTAAGAATGTTTGTAATGAGTGCAGTTTCATGTTTAGACTTCTAGTGTTTAGCAGCAGGACCTTTAATTTGCGTTTTGATGAAATTTTCATGTTGGTAGATTTGACCTCATGGCATTGCCTAAAAAAGGCACTGTGGGGGAGGTAAGAGCCTTTGTCAGAAGCCTGAAGCCCAAGGGGGAATGATGCAGGCCATTTCTAACAATGCATCGTGGTCTGTCGATCATGTCTTCCCAGGCTGTCAGGTACTGCATCCCCTTCGAATGACACCAGAAACTAAGCCAATTGTTAAAGTCCATTACTTTCTGTTTGCATTGCGGCATCACTTTGGGTGACAGTAGAATGCTGCCTAAGGCTAGGAACATACCTGCCTGGGACACATTCAGCGAGCTCGATCATGTCTGTCTTTATATAGTCCAGGTATGTCTGTCTCAAGTCATTCACACAAACATGGACTATGACAGAGTCATAACAGTACCTGTTATTGACAGACGTGAGTGCATGTGTGATGTGGTGGATTCTGTCACCTGACAAACAACTAACCGTGGCTTTCTCCTTATCCAGCCTGGTGAGGGGTACATCTGCATGTCTCACAATGGAGTCTCCTATGACTAATACGCTGGGTTCATGTTTAGGCTTTAGTGGCTGTGAGACAGGTGTGCAGAGGGCAGTGGAGTTAGTGTGTGTTTTTGCCTCGGAGGTCTCTTCTGTTTGTGTATATTTTTGTTGAGGACCTCTGCATATGTAGGGAGGTGCTGTGTAGGGGAGGGTGGTATTTGTGTTGACAGCCTTCTCAGTACCAGATCTACTGGCTTGTGAGGGAGAGAGCATGGACTCTAGGTTCTTAATGTAACTGCATCTCTCACAAATTGTGTTCCTAGGTGGTAGTAGTAGAGGGTTGTCCGTGTACATGAGGCAGTTGCTACACTGTCTCAGGATACCTGTATCAACCAGACTGACAGGAGAAACCATAGGAAATTGTCCATCCATGCTTGTCATAATCTGAGGGAGAAAGTCCAGAGAGACCTAAGGAGGTCAAGGGTGGAAGGTCTAACAGGAGTACGACTAGGTGATCATACAAGTACTACTAAGGGAAAAATTGTAGCTGTAATACCTCACAATGGGTTAAAAACAGGGCAGCTGGAGTGCGTTAAATGCAAAGAAGCCCAAACCAGCTTACACGTGGGGTTTAAATACCACAAAAAAATAGAAGATTCTAGTAACGCAAAGATCTAGCCAATCCTGCAAGCCCCTGCTTTCTTTACCAATCAGGTTGTGCCAGACAAGGTCCAGGCAGCCCTGCTTACTCTCACTAGCAGAGAAGATAGGCTCCTACTAACATAAGACAGCTGCCAGAAACACAGAAGGCAAAAACAAACAGCTCTGGATGTAGCAAAACCTGTATGCAGACCATGGTACTCACTTTAAGGGTCAAGAACAAAGTAAAACTCACAAAAGAGCACAGATTAACCACTTACAAACAAAAACAGAACTCACAGTATGAAAAAATAAACAGTAATGAAATGCAATAAAATGCAATTAAAAAGTAATGAAGTGCAGTAAATTGCAATGAAATAGTTACACTAATTACGTGCAGTTAATCAGTAAATTGCTTAAAACAGTGCAAATGAGATAAATTAGCTCACAACCACAATAGTAAAAAAAACAGCTTAAATGAAGCAGCAACTGAGTAGAATAATCTTCTTTCGGCTGCTCCTATTAGGGGTCGCCACAGCAGATCAACTGTTTCCATTTCTTCCTGTCCTCTGCATCTTGCTCTGTCACAGCAACCACCTGCATGTCCTCTCTCACCACATCCATAAACCTTATCTTAGGCCTTCCTCTTTTCCTGTTACCTGATAGCTTCATCCTTAGCATCTTTTTCCCAATATACTCTGCATCCCTCCTCTGCACATGTCCAAACCAACGTAATCTTGCCTCTGGCTTTGTGTCCAAACCTTCCAACCTGGGCTGACCCTCTAATATACTTATTCCTAATCCTGTCTATCCTTGTCACACCCAGTGCAAATATTAACATCTTCAACCCTGCTGATCCCAAGTAATTAAACTCATCCACCTTCGCCACCTCTACTCCCTGCATCCTCACCATTCCTCTATCCTCCCTCTCATTCAAACACATATATTCTTAGTCCTGCTGACCTTCATTCCTCTTCTCTCTAGAGCACATCTCCACCTCTCCAGGGTCTACTCAACCTGTTCCCTACTCTCACTACAGATCACAATGTCATCTACAATCATCATAGTCCACGGGGACTCCTGTCATCAACTTAAGGCTACTGACAAGCAGTAATAAATGTGACAAACTAAATGCAGTTGAACACCTAAGCACAAGTATCAAAATGAAGTAGGAAGAGCCTCTCTCTCTGTATTATATATATATATATATATATATATAGGTGGAAAGGGAGGAGGCAGAAGATAACTCAAGGTTAACAAGCTAAAGGGGTGAGCGTTCACCACTGATGACACTGCTCATTAAAGCATACTCAGTTATATTTAATGCACTGTAGTACTAACTACCTGTACAACATTTATACTACTGGGGAAATTTGGCAGGGACACTGGGGGACCTTCCCCTACTCTAGGTGCCCTGGGAATGTTTATATCCACTTGAGCTACCACCAACTCAAGCAGATGGGGCCCTGGTGTAACATCTCATCTGAAGGATGGCACACTCAGGAGTGCATCACCCCCTTACGCTGCACTGCAGTGTCAACAATCCATCTACACGGTGTGGGAATAAAACCCATAGCCCTCTGCAGCACAACCCAGTGTGCTACCTGTTGCACCCCTGACACTGCTTATGATGCTATTGTGCTAACAATCAGGTGTGGGATGTGGACTGTGCAATATTTAGCCAACAGTGCTACAGTTAGGTCAGCGAAGCATATCTGGAGTAGTATGTCAGAAGCTCAAGTAGGTACATACTACAAGTGTCTTAACTTTTACTTTGTGAAAGACTCTGCTACTTCAGCAACTTATACCTATAACTGCTCTTGTACTGCAAATGTCAGACAAATGCAAGCCCATGTTTTCTAATGTACATAAATATTCTTTTTTTAATGTTACAATAACCTGTACAAAATGTAAGTGTAAACTGACATGACCACACCTGCTGTCTGTGCCAAATTCATAAATAAGGGTCAGCTGTCCAGCCCACCAACTTAGAAAAAAAAAAAAAAAATAAGAAGCAACAGTTTTGCTACACCCACTAACCAAACTGCTTTGGGAAAAGGTCACGTCAACTGTGTGGCTTTCAGAATGAAGTGTTCATGCTTTTTACTTTATATTCCTGATCAAAATTAAATACTATTTTAAAGCATTTTTAACCCTCTAACTTGGTAGCTGTAAAGATGAAAGGGGTTGAGGAGAATGACAGCCCTCCTTACAACTACAACAGAACCACTCCCCACCCCCCAAAAAAAGTTTTTTAGTTGTTATAATTGTTTTAGGGGCTACATACAGTGAAACAGCACCTAAGTAGTTTAAATACAAGCTCTTCTATAAGGTACATGTAGTAAGTATGCAGACGTTTATGCTCAGAAAACAATTCCTTCAAGTCCTTTAGTAGTAGTTGTTTCCGACAATATATTTTTGAACACACACACAAGCCTCACCTCACGAATGCCACTACTGTCTCTGAGCTTCTTGCTTTCTACTCTCACATCCCTGGGTTTCCCCTGCAAAGACAATGATTCTTTTTAACAGTAACATCATATCCATGCGCTTCCCCTTCAAAGGTTCTGATCCGTTTTAATACAGCTGTTTTTTTTTTTTTTTTATAAAGAAAGGAAATGAGCTCAGGAGAGCAGAAAATTCACAACTTTTCATTTTTAGCATTTAACATTCAGGTGTTTTGCCAACTGTCTAGTGGGTGCAGTTGGTGATCTAAACTGAGCAAACCAACCTATCTGATCAACAGCAACAAGACAGGTATGCTGTAGCCCTGTTACTGTTGTGAGCTCACTCCACTTTTCAGTGAAGAGGATTTAATCCAGCAGTTATCAGAAAGTTAATGATGCCTTGACCCTGCCACTGAATGACTCATGGTACAGTACTGGAATTCAGTAGTGCCACTGGTTTGCACTGGACTTGTAAAGAGGCTTTAGCCCAGTGCATTTAAATGAATGAATACATGCAAAGTTACAGGCATCAGAAAGACCCAGACATTGAAGAATATGGAAAAGAACATATCCAGCCACTTGGAATTTCTGTCTTAGTATTCCCAATGAATGCTTTGATTGAGAGTCCATCAGACACAAAGTCACATATGAACACAGAAAGCTTCCTTCCCATTAAAAACAATCATATAGTATGCATAGGAAATTTAGATCTCACCAAGGAAACTTTCAGACAGCAGATCTTAAGGTATTATCCTGCAGACCCTGGAGTCAAGACTGAACAGTGTGTAAGAGAGAACAAACAGCAATGAAAGAAGCTTGCTCACCTCCTCCACATTGGCTGAGGTCTTTGCTGAAGTTTCCATGAAAACAAGACCATGTTCTCGAGCAAAAGCTTCTCCTTCCTCTCTCCTGACATCACGACGGGATTCAAGGTCACTACAGAATGCATAAGAGAGAAAATAGGTTTTCGTCATATAAATTCAGGACACAGACCCCAAAACCTCTTTAAAAAAAGAACAAGTTGTGAAATGTAGGACAAGAAATAGCCTCTGATGTAAACACAAACTAATGAAGTGAACACTGTTTTTCGTACATCAGGCCAAAAGCTACATTGAGGGCAGCTGTAGCTCTATAAAATGTGTGAAAGGAAAGGGAAAGAGTAAAAATGTAACCGCTCATTCCTTACCTGCACCGAATTCTCGATGTCTGCTTTGCAAAATCTAAGTAAACAAAACGACAAACTCGGGCTTCGGAAACACCACAAATAGTAATATTTATTAAAAACTTATCAAAGAACAGCAAAGCTTTCGGGCAAAACCACCCTTTATCAATGCATTAAATTAAAATCCCATCAAATGCTGACTTACAATGATATTTAAAATAGTCACGTGACAGCCCATAATATTTCAAGACACATACAGGAAAAAAATATGAATATCAAGCATAATACAAAAAGAATTCATACAGTATATATAGATGCACAAAAGAATATGTACATACATGTTTTTCAATGAAAGCAAGCCTGTCTCATCTTTAAAACAGGTTTGATGCCAACATTAGCATTCAAACCTGGTTCCAAATCAGATTGTGAGCATCAATGGATTTTATGGATGCAAACTTCAAGTTTATTGTTTATGTCACCAGCTCTCTGGTTCTCAATCTGTATGACCCTAAACCTAAAAACACGACAGTCATCCATGTCTGTCACATGATTTGCAAGCGCATTCGTACTAACCTTAAGTATGTCAGAATAAAGCCAGAGGATACTGTCCTTTAATTTATGTGAACATTTACCTATATAGGAAGATAGACATTTGGTACAAGTAGCCAAATAAACAATATTAGATGTGTTGCAAGTAGCAAAACAGTCAAAATAAAACTTTTGTTCTTGGATGTATAAAAAAATCCTCATTCGATATATGTTCGCATGTTACACAATTAGAGCATGCAAAACCCGTCTTATTAGATACATACTTCTTTATAACCACTGATGCATCTTTACAGCAGAACCTGTTTTTTAAGGGGCGATATTAGATAAACGAATGCTTAAATGTTCGAATCTCTAAAGGTCAACCTTTAGAGATTGAACAGTTAAGTGTTCGAATATCTTTAAAAATTAAAAAAAAAATAAATAAAACAAACAAAAAAACTAAATGGTGTAAGCAGGGGGGCAAGCCCCCCTGCACCCCCATACCACCCGTTACTTAAATATACCAACTCCAAGATCGCGATACAGTGTAGGGAATGGGAAATTTCCTGTTTCCGCTCTGCCGTGCACTGAAGTGCGATCTCTGAGTTGGTATATTTAAGTAGAAATGAAGGGGTGCAGGCTTACCTACTGCTAAAACCCTTTCAGTTTACCTTTTTTCTTTATTACATTTTCGAACACTTGTTCGATCTCTAAAGGTTGACCTTTAGAGATTCGAACATTTAAGCTTTCGATGTAATATAGACCCTTTTTTAAACTGTGACAATTCTTGTAGTAGAATAAAGTTTTCTTTTTTTTACTACAATTCCTTTAAGTTCAGGCACAGATTCAAGAATGCTCCAATTTTTTAGCTATTATCCCCTTTACTTGATTATTTTTGTTTAAAGAAGTGTTCTCTACAAACTTTAGGTGTGGCAATGGAAACGCCAGTTGCCAATGCATATGCCAATATCACAGTACATCAATGGGAGAAAGAATTTATTTATAATGCACCTGGTATATATAGATCTAAGGTGTCATTCTACAAACGTTTTGATGACTGTTTTTTAATCTGGGAGGGTCAACATACTGAATTAACTGAGTCTGTGGAATACTTGGACAGCAACAGCAGTTTTTTGAAATTTAAGTTAAATTTATCTGACAGTGAATTAAGTTTTTTGGATGTGAAATTAACTAAATTATGAGATACAATTAGCACTAGTGTGTTTACCAAAAAAAAAAAAAAAAAAAGTGCAATCTAATAAATATGTACAAAAGTCTAGTATGCAGGCCCCCCCATACATTTAAAGGGATAGTAAAAAGCCAACTTTTACAGGTGAGCAGGCTAAATACTGGTGATACATGGTGTTACTAACAAATGGATGAAATGATAGGTGAATTTTTGGAAAGGGGCTATGATAGGCAGTTGCTGAATATTAGGAATGATGATGTGAACAAGAGAGAACATTCTGTGAGGCCATACTTAAGCCAGCTGACATAATAGAAATTGTTTGGATAGGGGAACACTTTGCGTTATGTTACTATATATACTGCACACACCAAGTAAAAGATGACCATTAAATATTGGAGCATTCTTGACCCTATGCCAGAACCTAAAGGAATTAAAAAAAAAAAAAAAACTTTATTCTCCTACGAGAATTGCCGCAATTTAAAAAATAGGTTATGCTGATACATCAATGGTTATAAAGAATTATGTATCTAATAAGACAGGGGTTTTGCATGCTCTAATTGTGTAGCATGCAAACATATATTGAATGAGGATTTTTTTATACATCCAAGAACAAAGTAGCAGTTTTATTTTCGCTGTTTTCCTACTTGTAACACGTCTAATATTTACTTATAAATTTATTTATTTGGCTACTTGTATCAAATGTCCATCTTTCTACAGAAGTAAATGTTCATGCAAATTAAAGGAACGTATCCTCGAACATTATTCTGACGTATGTAAGAAGGTTAGTAGTACGAATGCGCTTGCAAAGCATGCAATAGACAGGGTCTATATTAGATCAACGAGTGCTTAAAAAAGCGAATGGTGATTAATCGACCCTATGTAAGTGAAAGCTTACAATTTCGAACTGCCAGAACAGCGATTTTTTTCCAAGGGGGAAAAAAAAAAAATAAAAAAAAAAATCGCTGTTCCAAAAAAAAAAAAAATTAATAAATAAATAAAAATGAAAAACATACTTTAAACATTACATTAAGTAGAGGGGCTTCACTCCCCCAACCCTCCCACAACCCCTACTTAAATATACCAACTCCGAGACCGGACTACAGTGCCAAAAACGGCAAAGTAACGAAGCAGCCAATCGAATTTTCCCAGGGAAAGAATTCACTTAAAAGCTGCTTCGATATTTTGCCGTTTCAGGCTTCTGAGTTCGACCAAGATGCATTTGAAAGAATGCATCTTCAGTCTTCTAATAGGGAACCGATAGACATGGTAACATGTTTTTAGGTGTAGGGTCATGCAGACTTGTTTATGAGAATCTGAGAGGTGGTGAAATAAACAATTTTACAGATTCAATCTGATTTGGAACAAGGTTTGAATTAACATCAAACCTGTTTTAAAGATGAGAGAGGTTTGCTTTCACTGAAAAACATATACACACATGTTTTTGTGCATCTATATATACGGTATGAATTATTTTTGTATTACATTATGATCGATATTCATATTTTATTTCTGTATACGTCTAAATATTATGGGCTGCGTCACGACTATTTTAAATGTCTTTATAAGTCAGCGTTTCATGGGATTTTAATTTAATGCATTAATAATGGGTGGTTTTGTATGAAAGCTTTGCTGCTCTGTACACTGTTGTTCGATACGTTTTTAATAAATATTAGTGTTTCTGGCATTTCCGAAGTCTGAGTTTGTTGTTTTGGTAAGTTTTGTTTTACCTCAGTGCTGAACCATTTTTGTTTCTTTTCGTTTCCCAAAAGCTAAGTAAAGCCACAACCACAGTGCACTGCCAACCCAAGCAGTTAATAAAAATCCACAGATCCTGAATGCGGTTATAAACTGCCATTTTCTTCATCTAATTAGACAAATTGCACATAACAATTGAAAACGTAACATTTTTCCCACAACAGTGCCCTACACGTGGCATATGCATTAGTCTGTTTTCTCACTTTTTGATGTACAAGGCTGCGATGAGTTACAAATAATTTTCACTGTGCATGTGACAAATAAGCTTCATGTAGTGACCACCAGCTGATGACTGCACCTCCCCCCGCCAGCTAAATAAAATGGTAGGTGACTAGTGGAGAACCAGTCAGGCTTCCTATCTGCACAGCCACAATACCATCTTACTATAAAGTTATACTTGCATAAATTTCACTTACCTGTAACACATGTTCTTAGAACACACTGCTGTACTGGCATTCAGGTTTGTACTGCCCTACTACTTTCTCTCGCTGGCAGTCTTTCAGACCTTGTGACTCTTTCTTCTACATTTCTGTGATGTGAAGAGCTAATCACCTGCCAGTCCAGGACAGTCCTTCAAAACCAGAGAGAACAGCCCTTCAATTTTTTGTTTTCTTGTGCCTTAAACAAAGAAAGAAAAAAAACAGTCAAA